>NC_058411.1:34401589-34502093 GCF_002201575.2 Neomonachus schauinslandi | reverse complement strand
CTGAGATTAAGAATTCCTCATATCAGTGAGGTCATATGATACATGTCTTTCTCTGATTGACTTATTTCGCTCAGCATAACACCCTCCAGTTCCATCCACGTTGTTGCAAATGGCAAGATCTCATTCCTTTTGATGGCTGCATAATATTCCATCGTATATATATACACCACGTCTTCTTTATCCATTCATCTGTCGATGGACATCTTGGCTCTTTCCACACTTTGGCTGTTGTGGACATTGCTGCTGTAAACATCGGGGTGCACATACCCCATCGGATCCCTACATTTGTATCTTTGGGGTAAATACCCAGTAGTGCAATTGCTGGATCGTATGGTAGCTCTATTTTCAACTTTTTGAGGAACCTGCATCCTGTTTTCCAGAGTGGCTGCACCAGCTTGCATTCCCACCAACATTCCCTTTCTCTGCATCCCCACAAAACACCTGTCGTTTCCTGACTTGTTAATTTTAGCCATTCTGACTGGTGTGAGGTGGTATCTCATTGAGGTTTTGATTTAGATTTCCCTGATGCCGAGCGATGTTGAGCACTTTTTCATGTGTCTGTTGACCATTTGGATGTCTTCTTTGGAAAAAATGTCTGTTCATGTCTTCTGCCCATTTCTTGATTGGATCATTTGTTCTTTGGGTGTTGAGTTTAAGAAGTTCTTTATAGATTTTAGATACTAGCCCCTTATCTGATATGTCATTTGCAAATATCTTCTCCCATTCTGTCGGTTGTCTTTTGGTTTTGTTGACTGTTTCTTTTGCTGTGCAAAAACGTTTTATCTTGATGAAGTCCCAATAGTTCATTTTTGCCCTTGCTTCCCTTGCCTTTGGCGATGTTTCTAGGAACAAGTTGCTGCGGCTGAGGTCAAAGATGTTGCTGCCTGTGTTCTCCTTTAGGATTTTGATGGACTCCTGTCTCACATTTAGGTCTTTCAACCATTTGGAGTCTATTTTTGCGTGTGGTGTAAGGAAATGGTCCAGTTTCATTCTTCTGCATGTGGCTGTCCAATTTTCCCAACACCATTTGGTGAAGAGACTGTCTTTTTTCCAAGGACATTCTTTCCTGCTTTGTCAAAGATTAGTTGACCATAGAGTTGAGGGTCCATTTCTGGGCTCTCTATTCTGTTCCACTGATCTATGTGTCTGTTTTTGTGCCAGTACCATACTGTCTTGATGATGACAGCTTTGTAATAGAGCTTGAAGTCCAGAATTGTGATGCCACCAGCTTTGCTTTTCTTTTTCAACATTCCTCTGGCTATGCGGGGTCTTTTCTGGTTCCATACAAATTTTAGGATTATTTGTTCCATTTCTTTGAAAAAAGTTGATGGTATTTTGATGGGGATTGCATTGAATGTGTAGATTGCTCTAGGTAGCATTGACATCTTCACAATATTTGTTCTTCCAATCCATGAGCATGGAACATTTTTCCATTTCTTTATGTCTTCCTCAATTTCTTTCATGAGTATTTTATAGTTTTCTGAGTACAGATCCTTTGCCTCTTTGGTTAGATTTATTCCTAGGTATCTTATGGTTTTGGGTGCAATTGTAAATGGGATCGACTCCTTCATTTCTCTTTCTTCTGTCTTATTGTTGGTGTATAGGAATTCCACTGATTTCTGTGCATTGATTTTATATCCTGCCACTTTACTGAATTCCTGTATGAGTTCTAGCAGTTTTGGGGTAGAGTCTTTTGGGTTTTCCACATAAAGTATCATATCATCTGCAAAGAGTGAGAGTTTGACTTCTTCTTTGCTGATTTGGATGCCTTTTATTTCTTTTTGTTGTCTGATTGCTGTGGCTAGGACTTCTAATACTATGTTGAATAGCAGTGGTGATAGTGGACATCCCTGCCGTGTTCCTGACCTTAGGGGGAAAGCTCTCAGTTTTTCCCCATTGAGAATGATATTCACTGTGGGTTTTTCATAGAGGGCTTTTATGATATTGAGGTATGTACCCTCTATCCCTATACTCTGAAGAGTTTTGATCAAGTACGGATGCTGTACTTTGTCAAATGCTTTTTCTGCATCTATTGAGAGGATCATATGATTCTTGTTCTTTCTTTTGTTAATGTATTCTATCACATTGATTGATTGGCGGATGTTGAACCAACCTTGCAGCCCAGGGATAAATCCCACTTGGTCGTGGTGAATAATCCTTTTAATGTACTGTTGGATCCTATTGGCTAGTATTTTGGTGAGAACTTTTGCATCCACGTTAATCAAGGATATTGGTCTGTAATTCTCCTTTTTGATGGGGTCTTTGTCTGGTTTTGGGATCAAGGTAATGGTGGCCTCATAGAACGAGTTTGGAAGTTTTCCTTCCATTTCTAATTTTTGGAACAGTTTGAGAAGAATACATATTAATTCTTCTTTAAATGTTTGGTACAATTTCCCTGGGAAGCCATCTGGCCCTGGGCTTTCGTTTGTTGGGAGATTTTTGATGACTGCTTCAATTTCCTTAGTGGTTATAGGTCTGTTCGGGTTTTCTATTTCTTCCTGGTTCAGTTTTGGTAGTTGATACATCTCTAAGAATGCATCCATTTCTTCCAGGTTATCGAATTTGCCGGCATAGAGTTGCTCATAATATGTTCTTATAATTGTTTGTATTTCTTTGGTGTTGGTTGTGATCTCTCCTCTTTCATTCATGATTTTGTTGATTTGGGTCACTTCTCTTTTCTTTTTGATAAGTCTGGCCAGGGGTTTATCAATCTTGTTAATTCTTTCAAAGAACCAGCTCCTAGTTTTGTTGATCTGCTGTACTGTTCTTTTGGTTTCTGTTTCATTGATTTCTGCTCTGATATTTATTGTTTCTTTTCTCCTGCTGGGTTTAGGCTTTATTTGCTGTTCTTTCTGCAGCTCCTTTAGGTGTAGGGTTAGGTTGTGTACTTGAGACCTTTCTTGTTTCTTGAGAAAGGCTTGTATTGCTATATACTTTCCTCTTAGGACTGCCTTTCCTGTATCCCAAAGATTTTGAACAGTTGTGTTTTCATTTTCATTTGTTTCCAATTACTTTTTTAATTCTTCTTTAATTTCCGGGTTGACCCATTCATTCTTTAGTAAGATGCTCTTTAGCCTCCATGTATTTGAGTTCTTTTCGACTTTCCTCTTGTGATTGAGTTTCAAAGCATTGTGGTCTGTAAATATGCAGGGAATGATCCCAATCTTTTGGTACCGGTTGAGACCCAATTTGTGACCTAGGATGTGATCTTTTCTGGAGAATGGTCTATGGGCACTAGAGAAGAATGTGTATTCTGTTGGTTTGGGATGGAATGTTCTGAATATGTCTGTGAAGTCCATTTGGTCCAGTGTGTCATTTAAAGTCTTTATTTCCTTGTTGATCTTTTGCTTAGACGACCTGTCCATTTCAGTGAGGGGGGTGTTAAAGTCCCCCACTATTATTGTATTGTTGTCAATGTGTTTCTTTGTTTTTGTTATTAATTGCCTTATATAATTGGCTGCTTCCATGTTAGGGGCATAGATATTTACAGTTCTTAGATCTTCTTGTTGGATCCTTTAAGTAGGATATAGTGTCCTTCCTCATCTCTTATTACAGTCTTTGGTTTAAAATCTAATTTGCCTGATGTAAGGATTGCCACCCCAGCTTTCTTTTGGTGTCCATTAGCATGGTAAATGGTTTTCCACCCCCTCACTTTCAATCTGGGGGTGTCTTTGGTTCTAAAATGAGTCTCTTGCAGACAGCGTATCGATTGGTCTTGGTTTTTTTTTATCCAATCTGATAGCCTGTGTCTTTTGATTGGGGCATTTAGCCCATTTACATTTAGGGTAACTATTGAAAGATATGAATTTAGTGCCATTGTATTGCCTGTAAGGTGACTGTTACTGTATACTGTCTGTGTTCCTTTCTGGTCTATGTTGCTTTTAGGCTCTCTCTTTGCTTAGAGGACCCCTTTCAAGATTTCTTGTAGGGCTGGTTTCATGTTTGCAAATTCCTTTAGTTTTTGTTTGTCCTGGAAGCTTTTTATCTCTCCTTCTGTTTTCAATGATAGCCTAGCTGGATATAGTATTCTTGGCTGCATATTTTTCTCGTTTAGTGCTCTGAATATATCATGCCAGTCCTTTCTGGCCTGCCAGGTCTCTGTGGATAGGTCTGTTGCCAATCTAATGTTTCTACCATTGTAGGTTACATATCTCTTCTCCCGAGCTGCTTTCAGGATTTTCTCTTTGTCTCTGAGACTCGTAAGTTTTACTATTAGATGTCTGGGTGTTGACCTATGTTTATTGATTTTGAGAGGGGTTCTCTGTGCTTCCTGGGTTTTGATGCCTGTTTCCTTCCCCAAATTAGGGAAGTTCTCTGCTATAATTTGCTCCATTATACCTTCTGCCCCTCTCTCTCTTTCTTCTTCTTCTGGGATCCCAATTATTCTAATGTTGTTTCATCTTATGGTATCGTTTATCTCTCGAATTCTGCCCTCGTGATCCAGTAGTTGTTTATCTCTCTTTTTCTCAGCTTCTTTATTTTCCATCATTTGGTCTTCTGTATCACTGATTCTCTCTTCTGACTCATTTATCTTAGGAGTTAGCACCCCCATTTTTTATTGCACCTCATTAATAGCCTTTTTGATTTCGACTTGGTTAGATTTTAGTTCTTTTATTTCTCCAGAAAGGGTTTCTCTAATAACTTCCATGCTTTTTTCAAGCCCAGCTAGTATCTTTAAATCATCATTCTGAACTCTACTGATGTCCGTATTGAGTAGGTCCCTGGCAGTCGGTACTGCCTCTTGTTCTTTGTGTTGAGGTGATTTTTTCCATCTTGTCATTTTGTCCAGAGGAGAATAGATGAATGAGAGAACAAAACGCCAACAGGGTAAGAACGTCCCCAGAAAATATACTCTAAACAAATCAGAAAAGACCTGAAACCGGGGGGAAAGAAAGGGAAAGAAAGAAAAAAGAAAAAAAAAAAAAAGAGAGAAAGATAAAAACAAACAAAAACAGAACAAAACAAAAAAAACAGAATATGATCAAATATGATCATGCTGGTACATAGATCAGTGCCACACACTAGATTTTGGGTGTATTTTGGTCTGTTAGAGGAAAATGCCTCCCAAAATTTTAAAGAAAGAAAAACATATATGTACAAAAATAAGGATTAATACGATGAAGGGATGGACTATGACTGTAAAGATGAAAAGTATAAAAAATTTTATAAAAGGAATTGATAAGAAGTTGTTTGAAAAGGGAAAGAAGAGGATTTAAGAAAAAAAGGGAGAGAATGTGATCAGGCAGGAGACTAGAACAAAGCCATACACTAGAGATTTAGGGTATATTTAGGGTATATTTTGTTAGAAGAAACTGTATCTCAAAATTTTAAAGAGAGAACAACTTATATATATATATGCCAAAAATAAGGGTAACTATTATGAAGGGATAGAATATGACTCTAAAAATGAAAAATAAAAGTTTTTTATTTTTTATTATTATTTTTTAATATTTTATTTATTTATTTGAGAGAGAGAGTGAGAGAGAGAGAGAGAGAGCACAAGAGGGGGGAGCGGGAGAGGGAGAAGCAGACTCCCTGCTGAGCAGGGAGCCCGATGTGGGACTCGATCCCGGGACTCCAGGATCATGACCTAAGCCGAAGGCAGTCGCTTAACCAACTGAGCCACCCAGGCGCCCCTAAAAATGTTTTTTAAAAAAGGGATTGATAAGATGTTGGTTGAAAAAGGGAAAAAGAAAAATTAAAAAAAAAAAAAAACCACAGGTTAAAAAAAAAAAATTAACTTTGAAAGACTAAAGAATCATAGTAAAAAAAGCCATGAATTCTATGTGCATTATTGCCCTAACGCTGGACTTCTGCCATTCTATTGATCGGTAAACTTGGTCTTGGCTGGCTGTTCTTGCTGATCTTCTGGGGGAGGGGCCTGTTGCCGTGGTTCCCAAATATCTTTGCTGGAGGCAGAATTGCCCCACCCTTGCCTGGTCCGGACTAAGTAATCTGCTCGGGTTTGCTCTCAGGAGCTTTTGTTCCCTGCAAGCTTTCTGTACAGCTTTGGAGGCCGAAAGTGAAAATGGCGGCCTCCCAGTCTCTGCCCTGGAGGAGCTGAAAACTCGGGGCCCGACTCCTCAGTGAGCCCCCAGAGAAAAACAGTCAGTCACTCCCGTCTCCCCGCTCTCCGACCTCACTCCGTGCTCACCCGGCCTGTGACCGAGCACTTCTATCTCTGGCACACGACCCCAGGTGGAGTCTCCAAACCCAGCAGATCCCTGCGGTGCGCTCCCGTGCCACTCCTTCCGGGGTGGAAGGGGAGTCTCCCCGGATCTGCCACTTGTTGGGTCCCTGCTGGAAGAGTGGTGGCCCGACTGTGCCACGAATCATATTTTATGCCAACCCCGAGCTGAGAGCCCACTCCTCGGCTCCGTCTCTGCAGCCGGCTTCCATGCTCCGATACCTGGGAGCTCTGCCGCACTCAGGCACCCCCAGTCTTTCTGTGACCCCGAGGGTCCTGAGACCACACTGTCCCACGAGGGTTCCACCCCCTGTTTAGCCACTGGAGTGATGTCCCTCAGCGGAGCCGACTTCTAAAAGTTCCGATTTTGTGCTCCCCTGCTCTATCACTGGCCAGAAGCGGCCTATGAAAGCCCCCTCCCCTGCCGTCTATCCTCCCGAATATCGCCTCAGATTCACTTCTCCGCACATCCTACCTTCCAGAAAGTGGTCGCTTTTCTGTTCAGAGAGTTGTTGCTATTCTTTTCTTCAATCTCCTGTTGAGTTCGTAGGTGTTCAGAATGGTTTGATCCCTATCCAGCTGAATTCCTGGGACCAGACGAAATCCAGGTCTCCTACTCCTCCGCCATCTTGCTCTGCCAAATCATTAGTTTTTGATGTAGTGATCCACGATTCATTGTTTTCATATCTTAGTGAGATTTGTAGTCAAGATTCCTAGCCTTCCCAGTCTGACAAACAGATGCTATCTCCCTAAAAATTTTACTAACTTTTTTATATATTGCTGGATTAAATTTGTCAGTGTTTTTTTTCTATGTTAACAAGACATGTTTACCTGTAATTTTTCCTTCTTATGATGTCTTTTCAGTTTTGGAGCAAGGTTATACAGGCCAATTCTATTCTCTAGAAGGGTTTTATAAAATTGGTACTCATTCTTTCTTAAATCTTTGTTAGAATTCTTACCAGGGAAGCCATTTGGGTCTAGAGTCTTTTGGGGAAGGTGCAGGGTTTGAGTTGGGGAGTGAAAGGGGACATGTGGGAAGGTTTTAAATTCTGGATTTGATCTTTTTAATAGAAATTGGCCCATTCAGATTTTCTCTTTTTTTCTTATATCAGTTTTATAATGTTTTTTTTAAGGAATGTTTCCATTTTATCAACATTGTCAAATGTATAAACATAAAGTTGTTCATTATGCCTTTCTAATTTTCTTCTCCATACCTGTAATACCTGTAGTAATGTCCCATTTTTCATTCCTAATACTGATTGTGTTTTCTCCTTTTATCTTGGTAAGAGTTTTATCAGTTTCATTTACCTTCTCAAAGAACTAGTCTGGGTTTTTTTTGTTTTATTTGTTTTTTCTCTAATCATATGTCTGTATTTTATTGATTTCTGTTCTTGGTTTGATAATTTCTTATAGTCTCTTTCATGAGTGTTTTTTTGTTTTGTTTTTTTGCTGTGGTTTTTAAAGCTTTTTAGAAAAAAATTTGTATCATTGATTTTAAACCTTGCTTCTTTTCTAATACATGCCTGGTGAACTTCAAATTTCTCTCTAAGCACAGTTTTAAGTTGCATCCCACAAGTTTTGACAATATCCTATTTTAATTTAATTAAAATGATTAAAAATTTAAAAATATTTTCAAATTTCTGTTATTTTTTTCTTTGACCCATAGGTTATTTAGGAGTGTGTTGCTTAATTTCTAAGTAGGACACTTTCTTCCTTCTCTCCAACTGGAGTGATTGAATATGGTAAGAGTAAGGTGATAAAACTTACTTTACATTAGTGTACTCGGGCACTATTTTGAATTTGCCTTTATTTTATGCAGTGTTGTGTTTTTCCTGTAATTATATGTATACATATGTAATCTTTCAAACATGGGCATTCACTTTGTAAGTGTAAATGTACAAAGTTCCCATTGTGGATGGTTTATCCTTTTGTTCATGTATTGACAAGTTATAACTGTTGATTTGGAAGCAGGTATTTTTGATGAATACTTTTTAATTGAATTTTCAAAATATAGATAAAACTATAATCAGAATTAGTCAATAGTTCAACACAAACAAGTAAGTATAGCTTTCATATAAATAATCAGAGACTATTCAAGTGTGAATTAAATTTGGCTATCATTTTACCAGGGATCCTTATAATAACCCACTTGCTGAAGATGGTTGGATCTCTGGGGTTTTTGTGTGTGCTTGGCTTTAATGTGTGTTTGGCTTTAAATGGCAAACTATGGCTGCTGGGACAAATCCAGCCCTCCCTTGTTTCTTTTGTTTTTGTTTTTGTTTTTTAATGGCTCCCAAAGAAAGAATGGTTTTACATTTTTAAATGGTTGGAGAAGAAATAAATTCCAAGGAGAACATGCAACAGAGGCTATATGGAGCCACAAAGCCTGAACAGTTCCCTATCTGGCCCTTTATACAAAGTTTGCTGACCAAAAGTTTGTATGAATCAGGATGTACTCATTTTTAGCTCATTTCTTTCTCTTAATCTCTAAATTGTTATGCATATTGCATGTGAGTATTGACATGCTCTGAAAGTAAGTCAGAGTCCAATTATTGATATTATTCTTATGTTTTTGCTTATTTTACTATAAATATATACTTTGATTTCTTCTTGCTTTATGCTTTTACAACTATTCCATGTTTTCATCCATCTGCCTCCTTGAAACAGTTTATATTTAGAGCTGAAATGGGACTTATGGGTAAGAGATTGGGTATGTTTAGAAACGAACAGTCTGGTGAAATGAAAGGAGTGTGAGTTTTTCAGATTTGAATTTGGCTCTCAAGTATACTACTTACTAAATGATCTTGACAAAGATTTACAATCTTTCTGATCTTCAGGTTTTTCACTTGTAAAATGGCAATAATAATCTATTTTGCAGTATTGTTAAGTTTTAACAAAAGACTTAAAAGCTTATTGAGAAGACATCCTTTGTATTAGTAGTTCATCAATAAATAGTAATTTTAGCTAGTGGTAGTTGATAATCTAGTTTTAGCTAATGGTAGGTAGGTCGTAATCTAAAAAGCACATGGCCTTAAATACTTTTCATAGAATTCAGAATACTTATTTCCTTTGTTTCTAATAGAAAGAACTCTCTTATGTCAGATGTTTAGCACAGTTGGATTAGAATTCAAAAACCTATGTATTCTTTAGAGTAACTCTTTACCTTGAGAAAATTACTTAAGCTCTGTGGGCCTAGAATCAAAACTGAAGAAAGTCGATTGGGATAGGTGATCACATTTGATAGATCTGTATGTTTTTGCAAACAGAATAGTTAAATAATACACTAGGTTGAATTGGAGCATAGAATTGGCTTTACTCCTTATAATTTGGTTCTCATGACTAAATTATGTTTTTTTTTAGCTGATTGATGCTTTTAGGTATAGGAATTATAATTCCCCATCCTCAGCTTTATTTAAAATATAAGAATTTTAATTATTAATTATCACTACCCAGAAAGGTCTCTAGGGAAGAATGGATTGTTCTTTGACAAAGGTGTCACACAATAAAAATACTAAATTCTTAAATAACTCATTTGAAAAAATTTAAACTTTGTGTTTTAATTATTTTCCATATATAAATGCCATAGAGACAAAGTGAATTTGCATTAAATATTTTAAAATGTATGAATATTTGCGTTTAGGAGCTGGATTAAACATTTTTTACGTAATATCCTTTATTCTTTTATCCTGGTATTATGGAGCTGATAATAGCTCTAAACACTTGATAATTGAAGGTAATAATAACAGGAAATATGGCTATAGTCATCAATTTCAGTGTTACCTGATTTATCGATGGTACATAATCTAATAGTTGTTTAGAAAACAACTTTTCTGACTATTTCTCATATTTCTTTTAGGCAGACTTTTATTTCACTATGAAGATGTTTGTTTTGTTTTTGCAGTTCTCACATTGACAGTTTATAATTCATTCAGTTAAAATGATGAAAGAAAATGGTTATTTAGTTTCAGAGATCAGTATTCTAGACAAAGCTGTCTGGAGGAGAATAAATATAAAAAGATTTCAAAATATTATAGTTAGCCTGTGAATTACAATGGCTAGAAGGAAGTATAGTATAAAATAGCACACTGTGCTTTTCTTGTTGTTGTTGCTGGTTCAAATAAAATAAGTTTGATTTTAATCCAGTCCTTTTGTTCTTTTAAACTGTATGCAAAAGGTGTTGCTTGGCAGAGATGTTTCACATCAGAAATACGTAAGAGATTCTAGTAAGGTTTGGAGAGAAACTGAGGTTCCCCTAATAAATGCAGATGCTAAATCTGCAAATAAATAAAGACAAAAGGGACATTCAGAAGTATAGTTTAATATTAATTCTAATTTGTATTCAGTAGCACGTCGAAAATATCTCTTACCACATGATACATACAGAAGCTAAGTGACTTAGTCATTTTTCTGCAAGTCAGTGGCAGAAACAGAAATAGAATCTTCCAAGAAATTATAAAACTGTATCTAATTTTCAGTACACTGCCAACACTGTCATTTTTTATACCTTTTCAAGTTCCTCTTCCCTTAAGTATTTACTCCGACAGTATGTTTTACTAGCCTACAAATAATGACCAAAATATCCTATAATTACTTCTGCAATTGTTACATGTGATCAGAGGCTCCATCTACCAATATTAGAAATGGTGATTTGAATCATTACAACTTTAAATTTATACAGATACACCTGTATAAGCATATAGGGGCTATGTTTAATATTTACTGAACTTAACTATAGTAACAGCTTATAATCTGTATTAATAAATACAAATGGCACATTTGACACAAGTTTGCTATGATCAGTACTTGTAGCATTTCATGTGGGTCATGGATCTATAGGAAGAAACCATATGCTATAAGATTAGATTATTTGGTCAATCGTACATAAGCTTATTAGAAGTGGTGTGGCCACGTGGAGTAGGAATATATGTAATTATGTCCAAATGTAGCTTCCATTGGCCCTTTAGAGTATCATAAACTGCCCGTGCAATTGTCCACACAAGGTATTGTCTTGCCAGCTCTAAAGTCATTTGCGGTTATACTGTAATCTTTTTATACCTGGAACTAATGTCAGCTTTTTGGAAGAATGTTCGCAGTCTATGCTTTTCCATTTATGGGAATGTATACCAGCTTTGGGGTCTATAAGTTCTTGAGCCAGACCCAACACCAGTAAAGCCCTATTCTGATCCTTAAGAAGAAAGCAAAATTCAAGATATCTCAATAATAAATATGTCTCTAGCTTCCCAGCATTTTGGAGAGTATCTCTCTCCACAATACTATTAGTGTTGTATCCTCTACACACACACACACACACACACACACACACACGGAAGATTGGTTGCAAACTAACCTACACCAGTTGATCATTATTATTTGACTACTTTTGATAGCTATTGGTAGCTATATTGGTAGCTTCCCCAAACTAGAGGTCAGTGAGGAAGACAGGCCTCCTCCCTCATAATTTTGCCAACATTTAATGTGTTACAGTGAGACAAGGCTTGGATTGAATTCTGCCACATATAGAAACAATAAGCTGGTGCAAAAACAGTCACGCAATATATTCTGTAACTCTGAAGTCCACACCCTCTATCCTTCTAAGTGTTCTTGCAATACCTTCTGTAAAAGGTTCTCTTAAGGCAGTTGTGGCATTATTCTAACTACTGGATTTGGTCAATCTTCTGTTCAGGAATCTGAGAATATTTGAATCAGTCCCTGGACATTATGTTTTTGGAACCTAAGCCTAATGCACCATCCCAAAGATTATAGACTACTGGGTTTACTAGATTCTTACATGCTGTTCATAAAGTATTTCTGTAACATTTCTAGATATTTCACATTTTCATGTATATTGAATTAATTATAACAATGAAATAATATTTCTAGAGTCTTCTTAGCTAATAAACTGCCTTTTATTGGAAATAAAGCTGGCTGAAGAGCTTAATATTACTGTTTCCTTTGGGATATTGTCTTCTTCTCCCAGATTTATTGAGATATAATTGACACATAACATTCTGTAAGTTTAAGTTGTGAAGTGTGGTGATTCGGTATTTGTATATATTATGAAATGTTTACCACAGTAAGGTTAGTTACTTAATTACATGTGTGTGTGTGTGTGTTAAGAACTTTTAAGATCTACTGTATTAGCAACTTCCAAGTATACAGTACAGTATTCTTAACCATAGTCACCATGCTGTACATTAGATCCCCACAGCTTATAACTAGAAGTTTGTGTCCTTTGATCACTTTCACCCATTTTCCCCATCCCTCCATCTCTCTACCCCCTGGCTACAGCCAATCTACTCTTTGTTACTTGGAGTTTGATTTTTTTAGATTCTAAGTTATAAGTAAGATTATACAGTATTTGTCATACTCTAATTTATTTTGCTTAGCATAATGTTCTCAGGGTCCATCCATGTTGTTGCAAGTGTCAGGATTTCCATCTTTCTCATGGCTGAATAATATTCAGTTGTATATGTATACACATATTCTTTATCCATTCATCCACTGACAGACACTTGAGTTGTTTCCATGTCTGACTTTTATGAATAATGCTGCAATGAACGTGGGAGTGCAGATACCTCTTTGAAATACTGATTTTATTTCCTTTGGATATATATTCAAAAGTGAAATTGCTAAATCATACGATAGTTCTATTTTTAATTTTTTTGGCAACCTCCATACTGTTTTCCATAGTGGCTGTACTAATTAACATTCCCTCCATCAATGCACAAAGGTTCCCTATTCTCCACAGCCTTGCCAATACTTCTTATATCTTGTCTTTCTGGTAATAGCCATTCTAACAAATGTGAGGTGATATTTTATTGTGATTTTGATATGCATTTCCATGATAGTGATGTCAGGCACCTTTTCATGTGCCTGTTGGCAATTTTTATTCTTTCAAAAAATGTCTATTTAGTTCTGCCCCCCATTTTTATTTATTTATTTAATTTTTTTTTTAAAGATTTATTTATTTATTTGACAGAGAGAGACACAGTGAGAAAGGGAACACAAGCAGGGGGAGTGGGAGAGGGAGAAGCAGGCTTTCCGCCGAGTGGAGAGCCCAACGCGGGGCTCGATTCCAGGACCCTGGGATCATGACCTGAGCCGAAGGCAGACGCTTAACGACTGAGCCACCCAGGAGCCCCTCTGCCCCCCATTTTTAAACCAGCTTTCCTTCCTGTGCAGAGGTGTTTTTTTTTTTTTTAGTTTGATGTAGTCCCACTTACTAATTTTCCTTTTGCTGCTTGTGTTTTTGGCAAAAATCATTGCCAAGACTGACATAAATGGGCTTTTCCCCTGTATTTTCTCTCAGGAGTTTTATGGTTTCAGTTCTTAAGTCCTTAGTCCGTTTTGAGTTAATTTTGTTAGTGATGTAAGATAAGGGTCCAATTTCATTCTTTTGCATGTAATGATCCACTTTTCCCAGCACCATTTATTGAAGAGACTTTTTCCCTTTGAGTATTCTTGGCTCCCTTATCAAATATCAGTTGACTAAGTATTTGGGGGTTTATTTCTGGGCTCTTGTTTCTTTTCCATTGGTCTATGTGTCTTTTATGCAAATACTGTACTGTTTTGATTACTATAGTTTGAAATCAGGAAGTGTGATGTTCCAATTTTGTTCTTTCTTCTTGAGATAGTTTTGGCTTTTCAGCATCTTTTGTGATTCCATACTAATTTTAGGGTTGTTTTTTCTATTTCTGTGAAAAATGCCATTGGAATTTTGGTGGGGATTGCATTGAATCTGTAGAGGGCTTTGGGTAGTATGGACATTTTAATAATATTAATTCTCATCTGTGAACATGGGATATCTTTCCATTTGTGTCTTCTTCGGTGTACAGATCTTTCACCTCCTTGGTTAAATTTATTCCTAGTATTTTATTGTTTTGATGCTATTGTGAACGGAGTTTTCAAAAATTTTTCAGATGTTTTGTTCTTAGTGTATAGAAACAACTCATTATTGTATGTTGATTTTGTATCCTGCTACTGTACTGAATTTGTTGATTAGTTTTAACAGGTTTTTGTGGTGGAGTCTAGGATTTTCTATATGAAAGATGGTATCATTTCCAACAAAAACAAGTTTACTTCTTCCTTTCTGATTTGGATGTCTTAATTTATTTTTCTTACCTAATTGCTCTGGCTAAGACTTCCTCTACTGTGTGGAACAGGAGTGGTGAGAGTGGGCATCCCTTTCTTCTTCCTGATCTTAGAGGAAAAGCTTTCAACCTTTCACCACTGAGTGTGATATTTGCTCTGAGTTTTTCATATGTAGCTTTTAATATGTTGACATATGTTTTTTATGCACCCAATTTGTTGGGTTTTTTTATATGCAAGGATGTTATATTTTGTCAAATGCTTTTCTGGATTTATTGAGATAATCATGATTTTTATCTTTCATTCTGTCAATATGGTGTATCACACTTAGTGATTTGCATATGTTGAAGTATCTTTGCATCCCAGGATATCCTACTTGATCATGGTTGTGATCCTTTTAATGTACTCTTGGATTAGATTTGCTCATATTTTGCTGAGAAATTTTTCATCCATATTCATTGGAGATATGGGTCTGTAGTTTTCTTCTTGTAGAGTCCTTTCCTGGCGTTGGTCTCAGGGCACTGCCTAATAAAATGATTTTGGGAGTATTCTCTCCTCTATTTTTTGAAAGAATTTAAGAAAGATTGGCATTAATTCTTCTTTAAATGTTTGGTCGAATTCATGAAACAGTCTAGTCCTGGTCTTTTTTTTGTTGTGAGATTACTGATCCAGTCTCCTTACTTGTTACTGGTCTGTTCAGATTTTCTGTTTCTTCATTATTAAGTCTTGGTAGGTTGTATGTTAGTTGGAATTTATCTATTCTAGGTTATTCTGTAGTCTTAAACTCCTTTGAGTTTCTATGGTACCAGCTGTAATTTCTTTTCTTTCATTTATAATTTTATTTATTTGATCCTCTCTCTATCTTAGTCTAGCTAAAGATTTGTTAACTTTATCTTCTTAAAATACCAGCTTTCATTAATATTTTTTGTAGTTTTCCTGATCTCTATTACATTGATTTCTGCTCTGTTATTTCCTTTTTTCTGCTAACTTTGGTCTTTGTTCTTTTTCTATTTTCATAGTTGTTTATATGTTTCTTTCTTCTTAATGTAGGTGTATATTGCTATAATGTTGCCTCTTAGAACTGATATTGCAGCATCCTATAGGTTTTGATAAGTTACGTTTAATTTATTGTTTAATTTCTACATATTTGTTCTTTTCATAGCTTTTCTCCCTGTTACTGATTTCTAGTTTCATGTCATTGTGGTCAGAAAAGACACTTAGTGTGAGTTCAGTGTTTTTGTGACCTATCATGATGATCTGCTCTGGAGAATGTTTCATGTGCACTTGAAAAAAATGTGTGTTTTGCTGCTGTTGGATGTAATATTCTGTATATGTCTGTTTGGTCCTTTCTGTGTAAAATGTGGTTCATGTCCAGTGTTCTTTCCTTGTTGATTTTCTGAAGGAATGCTTTGCTCATTGTTCAAATTAAGGTATTAAAGTATTCTGTTACTGTGTTGTTGCCTGTTTCTTCTTCATTTCTGTTAGTATTTGCTTAATGTATTTTGGTGCTCTGATGTTGGGTGCCTGTATATTTACAGTTATTATATCTTGTTAATGAATTGATCCCTTTATCATTTGTAATTACCTCCTTTGTCTCTTTTTAAAGTCTTTGGATTATAATCTATTTTGTCTGATAGAGATATAGCTATCCTTGCTCTCTTTTTGTTTCCATTTATATGGAATTGCTTTTTTTCCATCCCTTCACTTTGAGCCTCTGTGTGTCCTTAAAGCTGAAATGAGTCTCTTGTAGACTGGGTATGTAGCTGGGTTTTATTTTTTTATCCATCTGGCCACTCTTTATCTTTTGATTGGAGAATTTAGTACCTTAACATATAGAGTAATTATTGCTATTTGGAGAGTTACTGATGCCATCTTATTAATTGTATGGGCCAAAACATTAAGGAGGAGGGAACACTTTCAAACTTAATTTATGAGGCCAGCATTACTCTGATACCAAAACCAGGGAAAGACTCTACAAAAAAGAAAACTAGAGACTATCCCTGATGAATATGCAAAAATTCTCAACAACAAAATATAAGCAAATCTTAAAGGGCTTATTTCCTAATAAAATATTTTGTTACTCCTTGAGTGTAGATTTAGAACACACATACACCAATACACACAAATGCATTCACCACATACACCATTTGCTAGATATTTTAAAGTTAATTACTGACATTGTAGTATAGTTATATAGAGACTGACTATTTATCATCCTTTAAGGGAAATTACATTTGATTTTCATCTTATTTTTGTTTCTGTTATATTTCCAATAACATTTGTATACAGAGAACCACTGCTTCAGAGCAGATGTCATGCCTGATCTGCTTCATTTAAAGGAAATCAGGTTTCGTGGAAATCATAAATTATGTAAATGGTTCTTTTAATGACCTTTTGTCTTAACTGTGGTATACAATATATCAATAGAACAGTCATCCTTAAAGTGATAATCTGTAGTCAGGTAAGAAATCTTAAGTTAGATGAGCAATTAGTATAGTCTAGTAAGTGAAAATAAGCATGCATATGCTGCCTGAATTGTATTAATGTTCAAAGATATAACAGACTTAATTTAAATATATGAAACCTCTGTGTTTAGAGAACCAAGCAAATAAAAAATTGCATCATGCTTTCAAAGCTTAAACCCCGAGAGAATGCTGTTTCTGGTATGCCTCTATGCATGTATAAATGTGTGTATATTCATATTGTCCTCCCTTCCCCTGAGTTTTCTCTGTCCATTGAGGTTCTGTCCATTTTTCAGGGCCTTTGTCCAATAAGCTTCTTCCTAAAGACTTTCCTCAGTTTCCTTCTTGCATAAAATTATCTATTGTAGTACTTGTTTTTACCAGACTTGTATTAAAAACATTTATGGACTTGGGGTGCCTGGGTGGCTCAGTCGGTTGGGCATCCGACTCCTGATTTCGGCTCAGGTCATGATCTCAGGGTCCTGGGATTGAGCCCTGTGTCTAGCTTCCCCACTCAGCAGGGAGTCTGCTTGTTCCTCTGCTGCCCCACTCCCAGCTTGTGTGCTTTCTCTCTCTCTCTCTTTCTCTCAAATAAATGTTAAAAAAAAAATTTGTGGACCTGTTTTTCTTAACCTCTTTAGTGCTAACTACCTTGAAAGTAGGGGCTATTTAATTCATCTTTGTATCCTCCACAGTATTAAACATAGGGCCTTCTACAGAGTAAGTTTTGAGTATGTTTTTAGGAATGCATTTACTTAGAGTTTTAATACCAAAATATTCCAGAGAAATTCATTTTAAGGATGTTTCTTTTTTCATCCTAATTGATCAGTCTGACTGGTTTTTATTTACCTGTTTTTTTGTTGTTGAATCCAACTGCTTCAAGGGAAGGTTCTTGGAATTAATTTGGGAAGCACCCTGACATATTTGGATTTTAAGGAAGAAAATTATATCCATATCTCTACATCAAAGTGTAAAAATTGGTAAGAACCAGTGGTAATTATAGGAGGATAGATATTTAAAGAGCATGCCATGTAGGTTGCTATTGTGTCCCTCTTCTCTTTACTGAATTCCCATTTCCCCCTCCCCAAATATCCAATCACTAGGACAGAAGTAGGCTAGGAAACGTTTCTTTGACTAACTGCTAAGGTTATTAATGATGTTTAAAAACTTTGTAAGATGATGATTTGCTCTTGTAGTTGATGAGTGTTTTTTTGTAACTTTATAAATGAGAAACAGGATGGTTTACATGTTATGTTTAGTGTAAAGGAAAACTTGAAAATAATTTTATACTCTTTATTTGTATTCTTTATTTGAGCAAATTTTTTCTTTTTGATATAAAAAATTAGAAGAATGATGCTATAATGGTTTATATAACTAGACTTCTGTTTTCATGGAACTATCCCAAAGCAGTGGTTTTCAAATTGTGGTTGTCTTTTTTTTTATTATTTATTTTTTAAATTCAAGCATAATTAAAATGCAGTGTTGTATTATTTTAAAGTGTATAGTATAGTTATTCAGCAATTCTATACATTACTCAGTGCTCATCAGGATAAGTGTTCTCTTAATCCCCTTCACCTATTTCACCCATTCCTCCCCACCCCCACCCCCCTTTCTGGCAAAGTGTGGTCATTTGACAGTAGCATAAACATTACCTGGGAACTTATTACAAATCCAGATGCTCAAGCCCCACTCCCAGGCCTCTTGAATCATAAACTCTGGAAATGTGGCTCAGTAATTTAACAAACTGTCTAGATGGATCTGATGTGTACTTTTAATAGGTACAGTTAATAAGATGGCATTAGTAAGTCCTTACTAATAATTACTCTCAGTGTAAATGTATTGAATTCTCCAATCAAAAAATGGAGTGATTAGATGGATAAAAAAACAAAGCCCAACTATATACAAGAGACCACTTCAGCTTTAAGGATACATGTAGGCTCAAAGTGGAGGGATGGAAAAGATTAAGAACCACTGCCCTAATAGGTATAAAAATTTGATATTTAAAGTCCTGATAGAGAAAATTCATAACAGAAAAAGAAATAGTTAACTACCAGTAAATCATCTTTGGGAGTTTATCATGATGCAGTTAGTCTCAGAAACCTGGTAGTGTTTACTAATGAAATAAATATTCACATCTTGTTTCCTGTTAAGTGTAAAACTTCATGCAATATGATGGAAGTGAAGTTTATATTAGTTCAAAAGCACTTATTGGGAACCTTCTATTTATTCATTTTAGGAAGATAGCTGCTTTTGCAAGATTTATATTGACTCATTTATGCAGCCAAAGCTTCTATTAACAGCAAAAGCCTTGAAACGAGAATGTGAATAAAATATTGCCATACTTGTTTGTGTCAAAGAATATAAACCAACATGTGTAAATTTCAGTTTATCTATTCTGGCTTTGTTTTCCAATTAAAACCTATGAGGATTGCTTTTCATAATTCATCTATGTGTGATATGTGAGTTGGTATATATTACTCTTAATAGATGTCAATCATTTTTATCTTTTTTGTTCTACCCATTTTTCCTTCCTTGAATGATGCCATTAGTGCCAAATCAACAAGGAGATATTTATGAGTTCTTTGTTTTCTAACAGGACTTTTGCATATTTACAGAAAAATTTGGTCACAGAAAGGAAGGTATTGACATTTGGACAGATGTTTATTTTCTCAATCTTGGGAGGAAACAGTTTATTTTGTCCATGACATCTGGCTGAGACCATTAGAATCTCATTGTGATAACTAAAAGTCATGGTATTGAATTTGCCTTTGAGGTATTGGAAATAGAATGATGTACTTGAGTGCACTTTGTTCCACAAAGGCATAGCTTGAAAGGAGCATAATATGAGAATGGTCAGTTTAACCAGATTTTTTTTTTCTTCCATCCAATTAAAGTAATATTTAAAGTCATAAATACCCATTTTGTTTATATATCCATATTTTATTCATGATGAACGCATATGGTTTCTTTTATTCTATATTTATGTGTTCCCCCCCCGAAATTTTATGCTATTCTGAAGTATTTTGATATAAAATGTACTTCATTATTTTTAGATAGATTTATAGTGATGTTGGTATTTCATGATCTCTGCTTACTTCAGTAACCTTTATTTTCAGTATTCCTAATTTGCATTCTAAACTTCTGCTTTATTGAGCAGTTTATAGTTCTTCAAGAGCGCCATGCTTCCTGCCTCTGTTCCCTTTGCACATTTTACTATTTTGCTGATTCAACCCCCATGCCCATCTTTCCTAAGCATTTTTAGTGGGTCCTACTGGTGCTTTAGGACTCAACCCAAACATGTCCTCTGAGAATCCTTTTCTGATCCCGCTCATCTGGATTCAGTGCTCTCTCTGTGTTTCAGCGTGTTCTTCTAGCACCTGTGACTAACACCAGTCATTTTACTTAACCACAGTGTAATAACTTTTTATACAGTTGTCTCTTTTACTGAGTCTTAAGTATCTCTACTTAAGGAGTGAGCCATATCTTATTCATCTTTATATTAAGTACCTTGTTCAGAGGCTGGTATCTTTAATAAAATGTCCGACAAATGAATAAATGAATGAACAAATGAATGAACCTGATTGATTTGGGGAGCATTTGTATCTGACTGAAAATAATTCCTGTATTCTCAGCTGATAACTGTCATCTTAGACATGCTGATGCATGCCTGTTATATCTTTGATACCCTATATTAGGATGATATTTTCTATAAATCATACAATAGACATATTTATTTACAGATTTAGTAATTTTATGATTGAAGGTTAGATGCCATCTTTTTTTTTTTTTTTTTAAGATTTTGTTGATCTGCCTTTTACCCCATTGGTCAAAATATTCCTTTTGCATATTTGGGCCCCATTTTGGGTTGTGGGTTCCATTGTACTGTGGATTTGTGTGTGTGTGTGTGTGTGATCTAGATACAGAATTCTTATCAGCAATTATATAGTCATTGTTCTGAAATTGAGTATTCTCATGTCATTGTGAAAGATATTAGCCATAATATTTTTTGTAGGTCAGGTAACTATGATAGTCATCACTGTGATAAAATATAAAAACATACACTGCTATTCATAACCAACAGGAAGACCTAATAAAGTTCTGACAAATGACTTATAGGCTCTAAACAACAATGTTGGATTTATTTGGATTGCTGAACATCATAAGCATGAAAAGAGAAAGTAGAACTCTGAGTCAAATATAATGCATTCAGCATCTACAATAATTTGGTTTTAAATGTTTAATCAGCATATAGAGATCATTTGTGCTTTCCAACCCCTTGTTTAGATGCTGAGGATCTCATCTTTGTTGTATAGAATAGGAGGGTATTTAAGAAAACAGTGTTTCACATTTATTTTCTTTAAACTTTTTGAATTAGATCTGAATTAGGCAGCTAAGAATCTTTGTTTATTTTTTAATACCAAACCTTAAAACTCCTTGTTCAAAAGATTAACGAAAGTAAATTGCTATCTATCATGGTTGCTATTTGCTTATTAGGAACATTAAAAAATGGAACAAAGATGTAAAGATGATAGGTTGAGGTGGTAACAATTAAAGAGGTAGAGGAAGTAAGTCAAGAGATTGAAGACCTGTAAGTTTGGGCCCAAGTTCTAGTATCTTGACGGATCCTGTACCCAGGATCTAGGTTCTTTCACATATATTACCTTTAATTTCAGGTGAAGAATAATAGTTTATTTTGCTTTAGGCTCTTCTTTTACTTACGTCTTCTCAACACTTAATTCTTTAGTTTGTATATGTTTGCATTTGGCATACTTGTTTGTCAAACTTCATTCAGTGATTCATTCATGCATTCAGTCAGGCTTTGTAGTCTGAGAAATCTGAAATTATGTTCCATCTCTGTTATTTAATTATTAGCTAGGTGAGTTACTTATCCTTTCTGACCATTAGTTTCTTCATTTATAAACCAGGAAATTAAACTTCCTGGTCAGAGTTTATTTTTTGTTTTATTTCAGTTCATAGAAACAAACTTAACCATAAGACGGAATTATTTTGTAAGAATACATGGATATCCTTTGGAATCCAAGGGCAGGATGCAAATCAAGACCTTATATGAGCCTAGAAACAGAATTAGAAAGCTGGTAGAAACCCAGACCTTTAATCTCTGTTTCTCTCTTGCTCTTAGCTTTTGTCTCTTTGTCTCATCTGTCTGTGTCATCTCTGTCTGACTTCTTTATTTGTACTTTCTTTCTCTCTCATCTCATTTCTGATTCTTTTTGTATATCTACCTCATTCTTCTCTCTCCCTTTTTCTGCAGGTCACCTTTCATTACTTTAGTGTGCACATGGCCAAACACAGGAGCCCCACAACTCCTCGATTTGCATAACTTCAGTTTGAGTGACCAGCTGAGACTACGTAGTAGCTCTCAGTTTATATTCTAAATTTCCAGGAGAAGGAAACCAATTGACTCAGCTTGTCTCAGTTGTGTGCATCCTGCCCAATCAACTATGGAGGGAGGAGGGAGGGTTACATAATACAAGCATGGCTACTCTTTAGGTAGTGGCAGGGGTTAGTGCTAAAAGAAGGTTGCTGGTGGCTGTCCACTTAATGCCTTTCTCATTAGGGCTGCTGTGATCATTATATAAATAACACATGAATATCTGTGACTTCCTAGTAGGCAGTGGAGCTGAATTAGTAGAGAATACTATATATCACCATAAAGTAGATGCCTCTCAAATATTAACTGTTTCATTTAATCTTACTGCACAAAAGGAGCAGTTATGACTCACACTTTATAGGTGGTCACAGAAATGTTAGGCAACCTGCCTACTATCACAAAGTGAAGTAGTTTTAGACTTAGAATGTAGGCATGTGAGTTATCTCTTTCTCTTTATCAAAATGCACTTATTAAATTCCTAATACCATATGAGGCTATGCCAAGAAAATTACTTTGGCCTTCCCCTGATCATGAGAAGCATATAATTAAAACATGCATTAGACATTGCAGATAGCCAATAAGAGATATTAGTCAGGTATGAAAGGGCTAGTGATGCATTTAATGCAATTTTAGGGTACATAAATATGGGTCAGAATGTAGTAGTCACATTACGGACAACATTGGGATAGATACTGAATTGAAGTATGGCCTTGGGAATTACACGTCTCACCTGAGTAGGGTAAGGAGTGTCATTGATACCATATACCCTGGGCTGTAGTGTGAAACCTTCTTTAATATTATTACTAAATATATATACATACATGTGTGCAAATATGTATCAGATTGAAAACTTGAATGATGAATGATTGTTTAAAATTATAAAAACCTATGTTAGTTAACAATTAAGGACTGTAGAATTTCTGAACTATCTCATTGCCAGGCAGTCTTTGAAAGGAAGGAAAGAGCAAGAGATGGGCCTGCAGGGGTATTAATTGCATTGGCACATGCTGTCCTTGTCTGCTATATCTATATGAAAGTAGAATAGTAAACTCATTGAGTTAATTATAGGTCACATGTAGGCACTGTCATTGATTCTTATTGGTCATTAAGACACTTGTTGCTTACATTGTATATATTTGTTACATAAGTTAATGCATAAACTGGTAGAGGCCTAACTTAGACGGTCTTTTCTCTTGGCATTTGCTATCGTAGAGAATAAATTATCAGTTATACTCAAACATGCATGCAACACTGGAATAAAATTCCTTTAAGGACTTTTCCAGCACACTAAAAAAAAGATTGATTAGAGACTATTTTTAAGATGTAAGAGGGAGTATTATCCTTTGTTCAGAAATATTAAGAAAATACCAGCAAATGGTGATTTCTTTAATAAGATGGCAAGTTGAAAAGAGACCTTGATGACTGAATTCATTAAAATGGTGTGGTATGGTTAAGTATTATGAAACAGTTTTCAGATTTTGCTGTAGCGGGTCTGAAAGTGACAAAATTACAGAACAAGGAGGAAATTATTTCATTAGCTTATATGTTGCGATTGATTGTGCAGTGAATCTAAGGAGGTTTTGCGGAAAGATATGTGGGTCCCATTCCTGGAAGGAATAAAGCCTAGAGTAAGTAAAGTTTTCTATTGAAGATCAATCATTTTATACAAGACTTTAAAAGAGAGCCTGTAGGTCAGAATAAAGTTAAGTAATGTCTAAGTTTTAGGTGTGATTAAAATAGAAGATAAGTAGCATGTTAAGGCAGTGGAAAAGGAGATAATGGTTCATTATCCAAAGTTTACATTTATAGTTTTAGAAAATTTTTTCTTATGTTTTTGAATAGATTATCAATCACAGATATATATGTTTTTTCAGTTAGATGGTATTTTAGGACCCTTGGAATATTACATACCTTTAAAATATTAGTAACCTAATACATGCATATGTGTATGTGACCATATTCAAGTTTATTGAGGAAAGAATTAATATCAAAATGGCTGTCAAATAAAAGATTTGTTAATTGGAGATTTGTATAAAGGAAATCTGAATACATAAGGAAAATGGGAATATGGAGGCTGGAATAAAAATGCTATTATAGCACTTTTTCTTCTCTATTGAAGCTCAAAAAATTTAGTTGGTTTGTGAATGACAGGCATTTACCTTCTGCTTGAAGAGCCAGTGTAATTCCACCAAGTTTATAACATAGGCAGCCCTGCCTGAAGTTAAAGGCAGGGAGCCCAATGTGGGGCTTGATCCCAGGGCCCTGAGATCATGACCCGAGCCGAAGGCAGACGCTTAACCAAGTGAGCCACCCAGGTGCCCCCCCGCCCCCGCAACCTTTATTAACAAATCTCCTTAGCTTTGAAATGAGGAGAGGCTTTAAGGCACTCTTTTTTTTTTCCCCCCATCAGAGAAGACAAATGAAAAATACCTTGCCGACTGATCTTTAGAATTTGTTAAATCACAGATATCTGCCCCAAATGATTTCCATCATTTGAGGTGTTAAGTGTCTTTCTTGACAGATTTTTTTTTTTTTAAGTAGGTTCCATGCCCAGCGTGGAGCCAAATGTAGGGCTTGGACTCACAACCCTGAGATCAAGACCTGAGATGAAATCAAGAGCTGGACACTTAACCAGCTGAGCCACCCAGGCGACCCTTTCTTGACAGATTTCTATAAACTACATTCAGGTATTTAGTTCAGTCTCATATAAATACATTGTAACTTTCAGAGTATAAAACAACCTAATACCATTTCCTACATAAATTACTACTAAAGTTTACCTCTCAAGCAACTGTTGGAATGACACATATTTAATTCAATCTATCTATAATACTAGAGTTTGAGTCAATTAGCTTAGATGATGTCAGAAGGCATGATGTTAAGGAAAAGGTCATGAATTGGTCCACACCCCAAACTGTTATATTTGTATGGTGAAAAATTCTATTTTGTAGTTAGAGATGGGCATTCTTATATACATACCAGTACTTGTCTTACTGATTCCTTACTCCCTCTTTGAACGGTGCCCATTTGAGAAGAGGGCTAAATTTTGTAGGAAATAAAAGAAGTTACTCAAAACATATTGTTCCATTGTCTTAATTAGTTATCTGTTTCTATGTAGCAGATTATTGCCTTAGAATTATTCTTGGGTGTTTAATGACATGACATCTGGCTGCTGCCAGAACAAGTGATTCAAGAAAGTCAGAAGCTGCAAGGTCTTTTTTTTTTTTTTTTTTTTAAGATTTTTATTTATTTGACAGAGAGATACAGCGAGAGAGGGAACACAAGCAGCGGGAGTGGGAGAGGGAGAAGCAGGCTTCCCGCTGAGCAGGGAGCCCGATGTGGGGCTCGATCCCAGGACCCTGGGATCATGACCTGAGCCGAAGGCAGACGCTTAACGCCTGAGCCACCCAGGCGCCCCCAGAAGCTGCAAGGTCTTATTTGACCTAGCATCCAAAGTCATACTTGATCATTGGCAACATCATATGAGTTACTACATAGGTCATCTCTAGTCACTGCGGGAAGTAACTACACAAGAGAGTGCATACCAGGAGGTGAGAATCTTTCTGGGCCATTTTGTAGGCTTGCTGCTATACCTAGTATAATAAATTACTTACATGTTCATAGAATTTGAAAACTGTAAAGGATTTTAAGGGTTATATGTATTAACTCTCTCATTTTTACAGCTGAGGAATGGAATACTAGATGGCTTATTATTTGCCCCAAGGTGATATGGCTAGTTTACGGCAGAGCCCAAACTAGAACCTTGGCCTCTGAACTTTAGGACAACTTTGTTCTTTTAGACCTTATATTGTCACCATTGGCTCTACTAACATATTACAATTTGGGAATATATGTGAATTAAATATTTAATGGTTCTAAAACTCTTGTTTATACCTATCTTGGTTAATTCATTTATAAATACTTCTATTTTATTTGCCTCCCAACTCATCTCTTGGGATATTCTCTCTCTGTCCCCTACTCCCTCCCTCTCCTGTCTCTCTCAATTTTATGGTTCTCTACCCTGAATAATGATTTATTTGAAATGATATCCGGGGTAAAGTTCTGGCCATATGTAATATGAAGTAATAGGAAATAACATTAACATGTACTTGTAAAAATATGGATTTTTTAAGCTGCTCCTCTTTTGACACATGTATCGATTACATGTATTTTTTATAATTTTAGACAAGGAGCAAAAAAAGTATAAAGTGATTTTTCTTACGTTGTTACACAATAGGGAAGATTAAGAAGTGGCATGTCTAGTTACTGTAGTTTCCGTCAGAGATAATGGCTTTAGATTTTCTCCAAGGTGGCAGAACTCAGCATATGGAAGTCAGGTTGCCTTGCCTTAGAAAGATACTTGCTGTGTAGTACCTGGAAGCCTAATTACTGGAATAATAAATAAAGTAGAAATAGCAAGGGATAAAAACAATAGATAAAAATTAAATTACTAACATTGAAGAAAGGCATGACATAATCACAGATAACACAGGTGAAAAAAATGGGAAATAAAAACACAGAGAATATATTAGATATGGAGAACCAGCAGAGATACAGGATTAAGATAATTGCATGATGTAGAGAGTGGAAAATGTGGAAGAGAAAAATTATTCAAAGATATAATGAAGAAATTTTCTCTGAAAAGAATAAACAGTCATCAAGTCAAAATAATATTTTGTGTCCTAGGGATTTTGATTGCTTGACATATCTAGGTTAAATGATAGAATTTTGCTTTTTCTCCGGGTATCCAGAAAAAAGGGCATATCATTTCAAAGGGAGGAACATCAAGCTCTTAGTAAATGTCTTCCCAGGAGCAGTCAATGCTGAAGACCATTTTAGCAATCTCTGTATACTTCTGAAATAAAGAAAATGTCGTTCAGGAATGTTATTCCTAGCTAAGATACCAAGTGTAAATTCAGTAGTCAGATATTCCCAAATACCCATGGGTACTCTTTGAGAAAATATCACTTAACTATGAAATCCAGCCATCTTTATTTAAAAGATAAAACAAATTGATAACAAAATTGGCAGTGACTCCGTTTAAAAGGCAATACTAGACATGCAATTTATGATTATGGAATTTAATATATTTGTTAGAAAATTGGACAGTGTGGATAATAGCATGCCCACAAAATTTGGAGTTGGAAATGTGAATATTGTTATGTTTCAGTTAATAACATGTGAAATTAAAAATGTACTTATAAAGACATGACTATTGCAGTCTGTTAATATTTTTTCACAATTTTTAACCTTAATCTTTTAGAAAATATCAGTTTGAAATTGAGAAGTTCATGTATTTTCATTGAGGTTGTGCTTCCATTAAATTAAAATTAAGTGTATTATATTTAAAAAGCACAAACAATATCAATTGGATGCAATTTATATAAAAACTTTATTTCTGCATATGCATTGAAGTGGCTAGAATTATGTTAATGTAAATGATAGCTATTTTTGTGTGGTGATATTTGAGGGCTTTTTTTTTTCTACATTTAAAAATCCCTTTAATCCTTTCAGATAAGTCCTAACTTATACAAAAATTAGTAAAAATATTTATACATTTTGGGACAAGTTATTTACTATATTTTCATATATTTAGGAAAAAGTCATGACTCTTACACATGAAAAAAAAGTGAGTCCCAGAAATGACATGTTTGATTCTTTGTCTTCTGCTCTTTTTACTCTCTTACATGAGTAGTAACACATGGAATTAAGATGTTTCCAGGGTAGTGGTAGAGAGAGCCGCAGTGTTACAAAGAAAACAAATAATAGGCTCTGTGGGTGTATGTATGCACATATAAAATAGGCTGAAAATTTTTGGTAAAGCAAACTTACCTACTTAGTACATGTACTATTAATATTTTGTGAATAAAATTATACTGTTTAGGTAACATTTAGAGAACTTTACAAAGTGGGCTTAAAAGGTGTCAGCATAGTCTTAACACTGAGCCTCATGGATTCTTGGACTTCAAATACTGCTGAATATGAATATCACTGGGGCTTGGATTTGCACAACTAGTTTGTATGTATGCATGCCTGATTTTATAAAGGTGTAGTTACACGTTACCTATTTGTTGAGGCAAGATGATCAGTCTGAATTAATGACAACTGTGAATCATATAGCATTCCGTGATAAATACAGCTATACTGCTTTCAAGTTCATGTAATCCAAAATAAGTGCAACAAACTATCTGCAAGGAGAGAGTCCACTGGACCTGATATAATCAATAGGTAATGGTAATGGGTTAATAGTACTATCTGTTTATACACCAGTAATTAGTATATTTGTGTTCTGAAAAAATTGTTTTTGTCAGTGAAAAATATTGCTACCAAACCTCACCCCAGTAAGTATGTACACAATTTATTTTTAAAACAAATAATTCTTCTACGGTTTAAGAAACTGACCGTTTCCACTGTTTTAGCTTATTCTCCTCCTACTCCTGCCCTCACCTTAACCTCCCTTTTCAGTTTTACTTTCTGGTCTCCTATGCTCCAGCCATGTGAAATTATACTCGTGTTTCCTGAATGCAGTGTGCTCTTTCATACTGCTATTCCTTTGCTCATACTCTTCCTTCTTGAAATGTTCTTCCCTTCCTCTATCCAACAAATTCTTCCTTAATTTTTAGGATAGCTTAGATGTGACTGCCTTTTTATAGCTCCTTAGCTACACCAGACATTATTTGCCTCTTCTTGGTCTAGTCCAAACCCTCATATCCAATCATGACTGTTAGTGTAATTCATATTTCATAATTCATGTCTGACTTTTTCCACCAGGTTGTGAATTCCTTAGGATAGTAACTGTTTCTGATTCATGTTTGTGTCCTTAAGTACCTGGTGTGTAACAGGCACTTGGCAAATAGTTTTTTTGTTTTGGGGAAGGTTTTTTGAGTGAATTGTGATTCTTAGTCCTGCAGAGATCTTTTTATCAATTTTCTTTTCTTTCTCCTTCCTTTTCGTCCTCATTCTTCTTTATGTCTCCATCCCTTTTTTCACTTCCTGCCTTCCCCTCCTCCCTCCTTCTCAGTTTTGTTCTTTTCTTCAGATTCCTTCTTAAATATCAAAGTCTGTTCATAGCTTTATTTAACTGTATGCACATAATAAAAAAGGAATAATGGGCTTATGCAAACTTAAAGGTAAGAATTTGTCAGAGACTTATAATTCTACAGAGAACACTATGGTACCTCCCATGAGGTACCATGCTTTGACATTTACCCTTTGCTTGTCAAGGGCCTTGCCTTCAAGGTGTTGATTCAGAGTTGTTCACCTTCACTCGGGCACCTGGGTGGCATCGGTTAAGCATCTCCCTTTGGTTCAGGTCATGATCCCAGGGTCCTAGGATCAAGCCCAGCTTCGGGCTCCCCGCTTAGCGGGGAGTCTGCTTCTCTGCCCCTCCCCTGGCTCAAGCTTGTGCTCTGTCTCTCCCTCTCTCTCTCTCTTTCTCTCAAATAAATAAAATATTTTTTTTAAAAAAGTTGTTCACCTTCACTCATTCAGTATGAAGACCTCTTTCTTCATTTTCTTTCCCTTCCTTTCACAGTAATAAAGGTATATGTAATTTACTTTAATAATTTTTGACCCAACAAGGAATTCCAATTTTTTAAAAGGTGATCCATAGACATGGGAAAACATTCAATTGGTATAAAAGGGTATACAGTGGCAACTAATTTCCCCCACTAACCCATTCTTCAACCCTTCATTTCCTCTTCCCATAAGCAGTTGCCTCTATCACAATCTTGTGCATCCTTTCAAAGATATCCTCCCTGTCTATAAGGGAAAGAGCCAAAATATGGCATACTAATGGATCCCCTCACCTGTTGGAGTAGTCTTCTAGCTATGTGTTCAGAGCTCTGCCTACTTGATTTTGTTCTTATAAATTCAATTTGTTGTCTTATAACTATACAAAAATAAGAATCACTTACTGATCATGAGTGTATGGGCAGAAAATTTAATATTTTAATAGCCACTTAAAAAGAAAAACACTGGGGCACCTGGGTAGCTCAGTTGGTTAAGTGTCTGACTTCGCTCAGGTCATGATCTCAGGGTCCTGGGATCCAGCCCTGTGTGAGCCTCCATGCTCAGGGGAGTCTGCTTCTCCCTCTCCCACTGCCCCTCCCCCTGCTCATGCTCTCTGTCTCTCTGTCCCTTTCCCTCTCCCTCTCCCTCTCTGTTTCTCTGTCTCTCTGAAATAAAAAAATCTTTCTTAAAGAATGAAAAACATTAATTCTAGGTCTTTGTAATTGGAAATGACTTTGCAATGAATCTGTTTTCAAACCAGCATAACCAGTTCATTTGTCACGTGGGATTAAAAAAAATAGAGGAAAGGAGTTGACATTATGCTTTTGCTGAAAGCTGAACATCTCCACTTAACCTGCAGAATTGTTTTTACATCTTTGCATCATGGGGCCAAAGAATAGATACTATGGGGAAAATCCTTTGAGAGGTCTCTTTCTCTTTCTCCCTTCTTTAGCAAACAGTGGGGAATAATAATAATGGAAAAGGTTTTATTGCCTAGATGGCAGCATGATGGAACCTAATGTGTCATTCATTCATTTCCTGTAAGTGGGTTAGTGTCTAGAAGAGATTTATGTGGAAGAACTGCAGTTCTTTTGTGAAGTAGGAATACAGTAAAAACCTGTGATTCTTAACTCCAGACAAAAGGTTTCAAGACACTACCAGGGTTCAGTACCTCAGTAAAACCCTACTTAAAACAATGTTTTAACAGTCTCTTGGTATTTGTTAGAAATAGCTTTCATACTTCAGGCTGGAGTCATATGCCTGAGGGCAAAGGATAGTAATGTTCTTGCACTTCCTTCTGCCACTCCATCTGTCTTGATAAAAATCTCTGTGGGGAGAAGAAGTGGTGTTAGTGCTATATTTTGGGGAATTTTACACATTCATCATTTCATTGTAGGGGAAAAACAAACAGAAGCATTTCAGTATTTACTTGGGAAAATGTTACATCCTGAAGTTTGGGTTCTTTTATCTACATTTTGTTAAGGCACACACACAAATATAACATAGAGTGCTGGGCCGTGATGGAAGAAAATAGAAAGTACTTTGTTGATACTTTGGAAACAAAGTATCAACAAAAGCCCAGTCTTTTGGGGTAAATGTTTCCTCATAAGAATTGTTATGTGGATGTTTGTTACTTAAATAGGGAGTTCTATGTGGTTTTCTCTTGGCCTGTCTGTCATTTGTTACTGTTTTCAATGAAAAGCAAAGAAAAAAAAAGTTGTTATTTAGTTCAGGTTTAGATTTAACTATTTAAGAACATGAAAGGGATATAAAATTCCGCTTCTGAACTTGAATGTCCTTGTTCTGACAAGTGTGTTATACCTCGGCCAGGCAGCAAGATGATACATAAGTAAAATCCAAGTCTTTCTTGGAAAGGATTAACCCTCAGTTGTTGATAATGCTTACCTCACTGGGGTTTTGTATAGCTTAATGAGCATGGCGAAGCAGCTTGATAGCACTGGATTAAATGAAGTTAAGTTATTAAAGGTTAGGTAGTGCTTTTATGATTGTGGTTTTGCAAACCAATGATCATTTTTTCATTTGTCACTGGAGGGGAGGCTGAGGACAATCTTTATCTTGGTCTTAATCTCTAGGACAGTGTAGTTTGATGCTAGAGGGCTTTGTGAAGTGGATCCCATTGTTAATATCTTAGCTGAAAATTAGTTGTTGTCTTTCCCTTCAACAATTCTGGTATAATGTACCAAGGGAAATGTGCACTGTTAAAGTAGGCTTTTGTGCTATGTGTGTGAAAGAGAGAGTTTTATAATCTAGTAGCAGCTTACTTTACTGATATGGTTAACACTGCAGGCAAGTCACAGATTGATCATAACAATTCTTTGCATGACTTGGTTGTGACTAAAAGGGTGTAAAATTTATTACAAGATAATAAAAATTTTTTTAACTGGAAATAAAAGGTCATTGCTTCTAGATCTCACCTCCTAGTTCTTTAGGAAGTTTCTAGTTGCGTTAACACAGGGATTAATTATGAAGGCTTTTCTGCATCCTTGTGTGTTTGCAGCCATATGTGCAGTTGGTTTTTTGCCAGCTCCATTTTTAAAACAGGCACTGAATGCCTATGGATATATCTGAGAATTTTTTTACTTTGTTTTTGTTTTTGGTTTTTTAAAAAGATTTTATTTATTTGACAGAGAAATAGCAAGAGCAGGAACACAATCAGGGGGAGTGGGAAAGGGAGAAGCAGGCTTCCCGCCCGCCGAGCAGGACGCTGGGATCATGACCTGAGCCCAAGGCAGACTAAGCCACCCGGGTGCCCCTTTACTTTGGTTTTGTATCATAATTGTTTCTCTGCTAGAAAGTAGTTCACCAAAAACGATTGTGAGTGTAACTTGAAATATAAGTATACATTTGTAATTCATGCACAAAAGCATGAGCATGTTTGGGGGGGGGAGAGGAAGTGACCTCTACCTATTTTTTTCCTTTATTCAAGCATTGCCTTTTTATAGGGGATGTAATTGTGTTGTCTTAGAGAATGAAAATTTGTAAGGCTTGAAGTCTTCCTTAATTATAAAAGATATAAGAGATTGTTCAAACCTCAACCTTTGGTGGAAAGCAAAAGAGGATGTTAGATGGGCTTCCATTTAAGGAATGTCATTCATGCAAATAGCCTAGTTCTATCTAATAATGATACTAATGGACATTTCAGTTTGTCATAGGACAGTTTATCCTCCAGGATATAACCTCAGAAGTTTTCAGGCTTACTCAATCACCTTTTCCCCTAAAATAATCCTTATGAATCTGCTATCAGTTGGTTTATTGTAACTTTGTTTGAAACTGAGTGGGTTGTCAGCATTGGGAACAATGCATTTCATATATTTCTATCTTTTATGGAAAATATTACTCTCTCTTACTTGTTGGGAAACTATCTCTAGTCATTCTTTAATGCATCAATCATTTGATAGGAATTTCCTGAGCACTTACTATGTGCCAGTACTTGGGCTGGGACATGCCATGTTCATAGAATTGAATAAGACAAGGTAGCTGCTCTCCAAGTGGAAAATTATTATTTGTGGATATATTGGGCGTTTTGCCCTCCCTCCCTTCCTTCTTCTTTTTCTCCCTTCTTCTCTCCTTCCCTTCCTTCCTTTATTTTCAAGTAACAAATAAAATTTACAGTTATATTACCTTTCACATGATGCTGTAGCATATCTTCACTGAGTCTTCCAGAAATTCCTTAGCAATGGTAAGATGATTATTGTTTATAAAGTGCTTTTTGTTTTTCAAATGCAAGTCAATCATGTTCCACAAATTATATTTCTTTTTAACTGAATAAGAGTAATGAGAAATCAGAAACATAAAATTTCCATTGAGTAGTTTTAGGATACCTTTTTTGCACTTAAAAGTAAATATTCACTGTTACAACTAGTGATTGGATCCATTCTACCAACACCATTTTTCTCCTTCTAGTGGGTAGATTGCCCTTTTGTCCATTTTCCCTGTCTTATTGGTAGTTACCAAATAGGTTCCAGTGCTGAGACTTGATATCCACCTTACTTCTTAGAAGATTGTTTGGCTCACTTCATTGCTCTCAGCTGAGTTCCAAATAGGTCAGGCATTATGAACTACCAGTATATGGTATAATTAATTTAGAAGTATGATATTAACCTATACCTTTTTTTTTAAGCATTCTTTCATGTTAGATTCAGAATCATTTTAAAATATGGCTGATCATCAGAATTACCAGAGATGGTATTACTATTATCCTGAAGTTCTCTGAAGCATTCTGAGGCCATATTAAAGCTATTAGTCAATGAAGACCACTTGTAGGTTATATCATAAAGCAGAGCGATTGGCTTAAACGAATGGGGTGTTCAGTCTGGGATTCCAGAATCTTGACAGTCCCAAATATAATATAAACGACCCCCTTTTAGGAAAGGTACATTCCTGTAAATGCTAGCATTGATTAAATCAGTACTGCAAAGGGCTGTAAGACCATAGTCTCCAAAGAGTAAGTTCTGTGCATGGTATTTTGGTAGTTTCTTAACCATTTTCTTCACATATGATGGATCTGCATAGTTTCTTGCAACTAGTTCAGGCAATTGATCAGTCCTTCCAGGCTTCAGTAATATTTATAATCCCCACCATAATTCCATAGGATTTTCAACCTAATTCTATATTGCTTGTTGATCTTTACCATGTATTTTTCTTGAATCATTTACTTGAATCACTGTAAAACAGTCACCTGCACGCCACTCCTTTGTGAGTATGTGCCAATGCTATAGACCTTATACTTACCTTTTTTAAATGAAAAAGTAGAGTAAGGAAAATATCCACTATTTTAAAAAAAGAATAATATAACTTAACTAAAATGAATCTTGAAGTGGGGAATCTACTACTACCTTTACTTTGAAAGAGGGATAATAATTGTTCCTTTAGCAAACAAACCAGATTTTTTTTTGTTTTTGAAATGTTCAAATTTTTATCATGAGCACTGTAGATTCTGTATGTCCCAGAGTGAAGATACAGACTAAACTTGGCTGCCTAAAATATCTATGTAAAGGAATGTTATATTAAAACAAATTAAAATAGTTGTGAGATGATGTGCTTTTCTAAAATGCACTTTTATCATGAATTTTACAGTGCCAGTTTGACTTCTAAGAAATCTCTATTAAAAGTAATTAGAGGGGCCCCTGGGTGGCTCAGCTGGTTGAGCGTCTGGCTTTGGTTCAGGTCATGATCTCAGTGTCCTGGGATTTACCTGTCTTGCCCCCTGCCGCCCAGTCAGGCTCTGCATTCAGTGGGGAGTCTGCTTTTCCCTCTCCCCCTCCCCCTGCTAATGCTCTCTCTCTCTCTTACTCGCTCGCTCTCAAATAAATAAAATCTTTTTTAAAAAAGTAATTAGAAAATAAAATGAAAAATCGCTTTTAAATGTGAATTCTTAAAATATATATACTATTTAACCTTTCTTAATGACATTTATCTAGCGTGTTATGTTTACTATGTTTATTAATTAATAATCCTTAAATCTCTCATTAAGTATCAGAGCATCATTAACATGAATGGATTTAATAAACTACAATTTCATTAGCCACATTTCAAAAGTATTTAGATAGGGACTTATCTTGAACTATCTTATATCTATTTGACCATTATGAACTGAAAATATTAGAATTTCTTTTTTGAGGTGGAATGATAAGGGAAATTTGTTTCCAGGGTTCACTTCTTTCTGAAAATAAAGTTTGTTTTCTTTTTTTCTCATTTCCACAGTATTCTTCAGTCTAGTTTGAAACTTCCACAGTTTAAAACCAGTTACCTGATTTTGAGAAGAGAGGTCACTTTGAATTAAGTAGAATTTGACATATATTCTTTATCAAAGAATTTGGTGAGAGTCAACTGTTTATCTTCTACAGCATTTTCTTCTATCATTTCTACTGTAAAACATTACTGCTGGAGCTGATAATTATTCTGGTTTCTTAAAGTATGAGCATAAATCACATTATCTGGGCTAGAAAATGCAAACTTCTAACAATGGAAAGGAAGCTTATAAATGACCTGACAAACTGGTGATCTGGAATCTAAAACCTTTTCAGTTGAATTGAAATTAATTTTTGGCCCCTTTAAATTCTGTTAATTTTTTTATTTTTTTTATTTTAGGAATGATTATTTATCTTAACTGGGTTAAATAAATGTACACAGAAATGATCACATGCACATATATATGCAAAATGGAAAGTTATAATTTTGATGTGTTATGATTTTAACTGTAGATATATAATAAAAACCACATTTTTTACTTGGATGTGAGTATGCATAGTTTGAAGATTAAATGTACTATTAATCATTGCTTTGACAGTAGTGTTCAGTTAAAATTCTTGATATTGTCATATAATTTATATAGTAGTCTTTCCAAAGCTGTTAATTCACTTATAGCAGTTATCGTGACTGTTGTTCTGGAGAAGGATTATCTTTCTTTCTTATATGAGAAGCTATTTTAATGTTACTGAAATTTTTAAAAGCAATCCTTCTTTCATGTTCCTTCAAATTTTCCTAGCAGACTATGGTGTGGGTGTGCAGAATAGCTAGGGAAGTTACTAAATTATTTATTCTTTTGATAGTTTTCAGCTAACATCTCCAAGATGCCATAATAAGAAAACAGAGAAGAAAATACATAATTCTTTGATGACCCAAGAGATTCTTTTGTTTAAAAAAAAATTGTAGAGGTGCCTGGGTGGCTCAGTCAGTTAAGTGTCTGCCTTCAGCTCAGGTCATGATCTCGCGGTCCTGGGATCGAGCCCTGCACTGGGCTCCCTGCTTGGCAGGGATCCTGCTTCTCCCTCTCTCCCAAACAAACAAACAAATAGATAAGTAAAAATTTTAAAAAATAAATAAAAAAATTTTCTTTAAATAAATAATTGTAGCTTAATGTTTATGATTATTTTCTCTCGTAGGACTTAGTATATCATACTATATTAAGTTTTCCAAGCATGGTCCTATGTAAACACTTACTTCGATATATAGATTTTTTGTAGACCAGTCATCCTAGTTAGCTCAGCAGCATAATTCATAAAAAGAAGGTGTAATCGTATTCTTTATAATCCTTATAAAATTTTAGGGATGTACCGTAAAGATATTCCACAGTGTTCTGTGCTATTCTTTTTTTTTTTTTTTTTTAACATATAATGTATTATTTGTTTCAGGGGTGCAGGTCTGTGATTCATCAGTCTTACACAATTCACAGTGTTCACCATAGCACATACCCTCCCCAGTGTCCATCACCCAGCCACCCCATCCCTCTCACCCCCCTCCACTCCAGCAATCCTCAATTTGTTTCCTGAGATTAAGAGTCTCTTATGGTTTGTCTCTCTCTCCGGTTTTGTCTTGTTTCATTTTTCCCTCCCTTCCCCTATGATCCTCTGCCTTTTTTCTCAAAATCCTCATTATCAGTGAGATCATATGATACTTGTCTTTCTCTCATTGACTTATTTCGCTTAGCATAATATCCTCTAGTTCCATCCATGTCGTTCCAAATGGCAAGATTTCATTTTTTGATGGTTGCATAATATTCCATTGTATATATGCACCACATCTTTTTTTATTATCATTTTTTTATTATGTTATGTTAATCACCATACATTACATCATTAGTTTTTGATGTAGTGTTCCATGATTCATTGTTTGTGTATAACACCCAGTGCTCCATGCAGTACGTGCCCTCTTTGATACCCATCAACAGGCTAACCCATCCCCCCACCCCCCTCCCCTCTAGAACCCTCAGTTTGTTTCTCAGAGTTCATAGTCTCTCATGGTTTGTCTCCCTCTCCGATATCCCCCCCTTCATATTTCCCTTCCTGCTATCTTCTTTTTTTTCTTTTTTTTTTTAACATATAATGTATTATTTGTTTCAGAGGTACAGGTCTGTGATTCAACAGTCTTACACAATTCACAGTGCTCACCATAGCACATACCCTCCCCAATGTCTATCACCCAGCCACCCCATCCCTCACACCCCCCACCACTCCAGCAACCCTCAGTTTGTTTCCTGAAATTAAGAATTCCTCGTATCAGTGAGGTCATATGATATGTGTCTTTCTCTGATTGACTTATTTCGCTCAGCATAACACCCTCCAGTTCCATCCACGTCGTTGCAAATGGCAAGATCTCATTCCTTTTGATGGCTGCATAATATTCCATTGTATATATATATATATACCACCTCTTCTTTATCCTTTCATCTGTCGATGGACATCTTGGCTCTTTCCACAGTTTGTCTATTGTGGACATTGCTGCTATAAACATCGGGGTGCACGTACCCCTTCGGGTCCCTACATTTGTATCTTTGGGGTAAATACCCAGTAGTGCAATTGCTGGATCGTATGGTAGCTCTATTTTCAACTTTTCGAGGAACCTGCATCCTGTTTTCCAGAGTGGCTGCACCAGCTTGCATTCCCACCAACAGTGTAGGAGGGTTTCCCTTTCTCCGCATCCCCGCAAAACATCTGTCGTTTCCTGACTTGTTAATTTTAGCCATTCTGACTGGTGTGAGGTGGTATCTCATTGAGGTTTTGATTTGGATTTCCCTGATGCCGAGCGATGTTGAGCACTTTTTCGTGTGTCTGTTGGCCATTTCGATGTCTTCTTTGGAAAAAATGTCTGTTCATGTCTTCTGCCCATTTCTTGATTGGATTATTCGTTCTTTGGGTGTTGAGTTTGTTCTGTGCTGTTCTACAATAGAACACAGTACAAATGTTAATAGGTAACATTTATTGAGCCCCTACTGTTTTGGAGCATTTAGTCCTCAAAATGAATCTTTGTGGTACTATTGTTTTTGTTTGTTTGTTTGTTTTTTCTCTTAAAGCCTTTACTTTGAGACATGATGGAAAAAATCTTACAGGTACACATGGAAAAGTAAGACATGATCACAGTTTGTGGTACTATTGTTATTTTCATGGTACAGATAAGGAAACAGGGGCTTAGGTTAAGTAACTTCAGAGTCACACAGCTAGTAGGACCCTGATCAAGGTCTGTCTTACTCTAAAACTACTGTAATGCACCTAACCATATGTGGAACATAAGAAACAGGGCAGAGGACCTTAGGGGAAGGGAGGGAAAACAGAATGGAAGTCATCAGAGAGGGAGAAAAGCCATGAGAGACTCTTAACTCTAGGGAACAAACTGAGGGTTGCTGGAGGGGAAGTGGGTGGGGGGAAGGGGTAACTGGGTGATGGACATTAAGGAGGGCATGTGATGTGATGAGCACTGGGTGTTATACGAAACTGATAAAAAAAAATAAAGATCACTGTGATAAAAAAATAAAATAAAACCACCATAGTGTACCTAACCAGCAGTTAAAAAGGCACTGATTTAAATGATCTTTACAGTGATGGTAATGATTAATTCATCTAATTTATCCATCCTTACTAGAATGATGTATATCCCAGAGTAGTTTGGCTTTGGATAAAGGGCATGGTAATGTAACAAGTTTTCTTTGGAGACCTAGAAACTCTTTATACCTGTCTTAAAACAGCTGAGGATATTTGGCTCTAGATCACTGGTCAAAATGGATAACTAAATCATGCCACCTCATAGTAAATTTGTTCTTAATAGGTTTTATTTTATTCTGTTAACTAACAGAAAGGAAGAATAATAAAAGCCTGGACTCCCAATTCTGGCTGCACTGCTTATTAGCTTTGGAACTTTGAACAAAGTGCTTAACCTCTCTGAACTTCCATTTCCTTGTCTGTAAGAATACCTCCTTTTTCATGATTATTGTGAGTTGTAAATGAAATAGTTCTGTTAAATGGTAAACGCAGTGCCTTGAAGATAATGGGAGTAACATATATGATAATAGCTGTTTATAACCATGTTGTCATTTTCATTATTCATGTTAGAACAAACAAGAGTAGGGAATGAATTTTTTTAAAAACTTGTTTTGCAAACTTGAGTCCTTTGGAAATAAGCAGCTTGGTGATAAGCATTCAGACAGACTAATGTGCCCTACCCTTACATGAGAAACATCATAGTCCTAGCAATCAGCCAGTTTGTTTTAATTTCAAAGAGTTCTATTATGAATATAAGGGTACATGTTTCTACTTTTAGATATGTCTACACAGACATATCTAACATAACTATAGACATAACTATACTTTTTGGGGAGAAGAGAGTATGTGTATGCATCTATTAAATCTAGACTAATTTAGCTTTTAGTGTTTTTGGTAGAAATCTTATCCTCATTTCTTAGTTTATTGCCATCGTTGAATTGTGGAAGAAAATAATGTTATGTTTCCGTAATAGTACACTTATTTATTTCAAAGACTAAACTATTGTTGCAATTTTTTACAAGCCACTGAACATAAAACTTAATTTTTGCTTGAGCTGTTTTTCACCTCATAAATGAGAAATAAGCAAAAACACAAGCAGTCATCAGCACTAGTAAACAGAAAACATGATTTTCAGAATATGCTGCCCACTCTAATATCAGGCATATAAATAAGAAAATCATTTTTATAAAAAGAAATTGAAGAGCAGGCGAAACTCATTGAGAAAACTTGCAGTTTCCTCCTTTCCACGCATGCTTTTAACAGCATTTCTTTTAAGCATTTTGTAAAAACTGAAGGTGTGCCTGAAAGGTGACAAAAAGTACCCTTTTAGAAATTTATTTTCCAAAACATAATTTTATTTACTTTTTTAAATTTTTATTTTTATTTTAAGATTTTATTTATTTATCTGACAGCACAAGCAGAGGGAGAGGGAGGCAGAGGGAAAAGGGAGCATTAGGCTCGCTCATTGAGCAGAGAGCCGGATGAAGTGGGGCTTGAAATGGGGCTCGATCCCAGGACCCTGGGATCATGACCTGAGCCGAAGGCAGACACTTAACTGATTGAGCCACCCAGGTGCCCCTAATTTTATTTACTTTAATATATTCTTAGTTTGGTATGAGTATTTTCTGAAATGTTCTAAGTTCTTACTAATGCTAGGGAATGGCTGGTACAGGGTTGTAAGCAAGCTACTCAAGTTTGGGCCTATGTCATATAAAGGCCTGACCCACTACCTTGTAAGGAAGTCTATGTTTAGAAGAATTTGAGGGTACATTTCTGGGCCAGACATCCAGAGATACTCAGGTTTGCAAGGTTTCCAAGTCTCTTTTCAACATTTATCCTAGGGGTTCTGCTTCACTTAGTAAACTAGTAATTGTTGTAGTGTTACCATTTTTTTTTTTTTTTAAGATTTTATTTATTTATTTGACAGAGAGAGTGAGAGAGGGAACACAGCGCAGGGGGAGTGGGAGAGGGAGAAGCAGGCTTCCCGCTGAGCAAGGAGCCCGATGTGGGGCTCGATCCCAGGACCCTGGGATCATGACCTGAGCTGAAGGCAGACACCTAACGACTGAGCCACCCAGGCGCCCCTGTAATGTTACCATTTTATTCTACCTTCAAACCTTGCATCTAAAAGATCCATAGTAGCATGATTTGGCAGGCAGTCAAGGTCTTTCCATTTCTTAATAAGGCCATTCACTACTTTCTTAATTTGTAAGAAAAGATTTCCAATAATAGTGTCTCAAGTCTACTTAGTATATAAGCTTTGACAAAAATTCAGTAGTCTGTAAATCCTCTGCCCAGAAGATACTCTCACCAAAGATTCTTGCCCCTTGAGTACATGATGAAAATTAGCTGTTACTATTGAGAATGTTGGAATGGAGAAATTTCTCCAAAAAACAATAGATGTTAACAGTAGAATAGCTTGGGCGCCTGGGTGGCTCAGTTGGTTAAGCGACTGCCTTCGGTTCAGGTCATGATCCTGGAGTCCCGGGATCGAGTCCCGCATCGGGCTCCCTGCTCAGCGGGGAGTCTGCTTCTCCCTCTGACCCTCCCTCCTCTCATGTGCTCTCTCTATCTCATTCTGTCTCTCAAATAAATAAATAAAATCTTTAAAAAAAAAAAAACAGTAGCATAGCTTGATAATAAGGCCAGGATTAGACATTTATTTTAACCAAAAAACCTAGAATAAAATGTCCAAAATTTTTACAAAAACCTGTATTTTGAGCATTTTCTTATATTAAAAGTGTTCGTTCTTAATGAAAAACGTGAATTTGGGGAAAAAAACAAAAACAAATGCGGCAATTTGATTTTTGAAAAAGTAATTGTATTTTCCATTTACTCATATTTCAATTTCACAAGTGCTTTATTTTTCACCTCTCACTGATCTTTCACTTCTCACTGTAGCTGGCTATAAACAGAGTTTTGTTGTTTTCCCTTTCCTTTACCATCTTCTTTTTTTTCTCCTTGGCTCTGATAAATAGTGATTTGTTTGTTCATTTATTCAAAAAATATTTATGAAGCAATTATGGTGTGTCAGAGAATGTGTCAGATGCTAGATATAAAATAGTGCCCTCACAGATTTGAATGTAGCAGAGAGGAGAAACAAGCTTTTACCTTAAATATGTGGTTATAGAAACAACCAAAATCACCATCAGTAGGGGATGGGTTAAATAGATTATGATGTTTGTGTAAAATGAATGTTTTATAGTTCTGTGTGTGTAACATTTTTACAAAAATGCCTAAGACACTGCCAACAGTGATTGCCTCTACTGAGGGTCCATGGGGACTGGACTTGTTATTCATTATATATAATCTTGTACCTTAAAAAAGAAATAAATCTCTATTCATATACTATATTTTCTTTTTTTTTAAAAGATCTTATTTATTTATTTGAGAGAGAGAATGAGAGAGAGAGAGCATGAGAGGGGGGAGGGTCAGAGGGAGAAGCAGACTCCCCGCTGAGCAGGGAGCCCGATGCGGGACTCGATCCCGGGACTCCAGGACCATGACCTGAGCCGAAGGCAGCCGCTTAACCGACTGAGCCACCCAGGCGCCCCATATACTATATTTTCAAAGAAACTTTATGTAAATAAGATTTCAGAAAAATTCGCAGTACAATGAATAAGCAAATAAGCAATTACACTTTTGTCAAAAAAAAATTTGGAGGTAAAACCTTCAATTTTTAAAACAATCACTCATTACCTTAATTTGTATGTTTTGTCCAAAATGCCTTCTTTTAACAGGGGTGCTGTTGTCACGTTTGAAGTAAGCAGGGACAACTATCAGTCTAGATTGTTCTGTTTTAGGCTGTTGGATGATGAAAGAATGGTCTAATTTACACTTTCTATTTCACTTGTCAAAATAAACTTGGTCACAGATTTCCTTGGAGAATTGAGCCTGAGACCTCTATTTAATGTTGATATTATAGTATCACAGAGCTGGATTTGGATACAGATTATCCCATGTGATTATTCTGTTAAAACTGATGTGGTTGCTTGACCCTTCTATTTCTTCTTGAGTTCCATTTCTAATTTATGCACATTAGGTAAAATGGGTAGGTATAATGACAAGAAGCAGTTCATTTGAATAAAATGGTATTTTCTCTCAAAAGAGAGAAGGCCCGGCTCTTCCATCTAATTTGACAGACCCTTGGCAAAGCTTGACATTTGAATAAATGTAATTTTTTTGTGCTTTTGCTGGGAATATTTTAGTCCCATGAAATTCTAACTGAAAAAATATTGAGCATCTATGAGTTATTGAATATAATGCCAATTTTCAGCCAGTTTAGTTCATATTTATAAATGGTCCAAATTTATGTTAGTCTTAGTGGTTTATTGATAGGGTGCCACTATTACAGATTCTCTTTATAAACTGTGTTCTTTCTTTTTTTGTTTTTAATTCTTTTTATGGTAGGAACTCTTGTCCCATAACCAAAGTTTAGGTAGATGATGAGTAACTATGTTGGTTAATCTCTTTTATTTTTTTATTTATTTATTTTTTTATTCTTATGTTAATCCCCATACATTACATCATTAGTTTTAGATGAAGTGTTCCATGATTCATTGTTTGTGCATAACACCCAGTGCTCCATGCAGAACGTGCCCTCCTCAGTACCCACCACCAGGCTAACCCATCTTCCTACCCCCCTCCCCTCTAGAACCCTGTTTGTTTTTCAGAGTCCATCGTCTCTCATGGTTCGTCTACCCCTCCGATTTCCCCCGCTTCATTCTTCCCCTCCCGCTACCTTCTTCTTCTTCTTCTTCTTTTTTTTTTTTTCTTAACATATATTGCGTTATTTGTTTCAGAGGTACAGATCTGAGATTCAACAGTCTTGCAAAATTCACAGCGCTTACCAGAGCACATACCCTCCCCAGTGTCTATCACCCAGTCACCCCATCCTTCCCACCCCACCCCCCACTCCAGCAACCCTCAGTTTGTTTCCTGAGATTAAGAATTCCTCATATCAGTGAGATCATATGATACTTGTCTTTCTCTGATTGACTTATTTCACTCAACATAATACCCTCCAGTTCCATCCACGTCGTTGCAAATGGCAAGATCTCGTTCCTTTTGATGGCTGCATAATATTCCATTGTATATATATACCAGATCTTCTTTATCCATTCATCTGTTGATGGACATCTTGGCTCTTTCCACAGTTTGGCTATTGTGGACATTGCTGCTATAAACATCGGGGTGCACGTACCCCTTCGGATCCCTACTTTTGTATCTTTGGGGTAAATACCCAGTAGTGCAATTGCTGGATCATATGGTAGCTCTATTTTCAACTTTTTGAGGAACCTCCATACAGTTTTCCAGAGTGGCTGCACCAGCTTGCATTCCCACCAACAGTGTAGGAGGGTTCCCCTTTCTCCGCATCCCCGCCAACATCTGTCATTTCCTGACTTGTTAATTTTAGCCATTCTGACAGGTGTGAGGTGGTATCTCATTGAGGTTTTGATTTGGATTTCCCTGATGCCGAGCGATACTGAGCACTTTTTCATGTGTCTGTTGGCCATTTGGATGTCTTCTTTGGAAAAATGTCTTTTCATGTCTTCTGCCCATTTCTTGATTGGATTCTTTGTTCTTTGGGTGTTGAGTTTGATGAGTTCTTTATAGATTTTGGATACTAGCCCTTGATCTGATATGTCATTTGCAAATATCTTCTCCCATTCTGTTGGTTGTCTTTTGGTTTTGTTGACTGTTTCCTTTGCTTTGCAAAAGCTTTTTATCTTGATGAAGTCCCAATAGTTCATTTTTGCCCTTGCCTCCCTTGCCTTTGGCGATGTTTCTAGGAAGAAGTTGCTTCGGCTGAGGTCAAAGAGGTTGCTGCCTGTGTTCTCCTTTAGGATTTTGATGGACTCCTGTCTCACATTGAGGTCTTTCAACCATTTGGAGTCTATTTTTGTGTGTGGTGTAAGGAAATGGTCCAGTTTCATTCTTCTGCATGTGGCTATCCAATTTTCCCAACACCATTTGTTGAAGAGACTGTCTTTTTTCCATTGGACATTCTTTCCTGCTTTGTCAAAGATGAGTTGACCATAGAGTTGAGGGTCCATTTCTGGGCTCTCTCTTCTGTTCCATTGATCTATGTGTCTGTTTTTGTGCCAGTACCATGCTGTCTTGATGATGACAGCTTTGTAATAGAGCTGGAAGTCCGGAATTGTGATGCCGCCGGCTTTGCTTTTCTTTTTCAACATTCCTCTGGCTATGCGGGGTCTTTTCTGGTTCCATACAAATTTTAGGATTATTTGTTCCATTTCTTTGAAAAAAGTGGATGGTATTTTGATGGGGATTGCATTGAATGTGTAGATTGCTCTAGGTAGCATTGACATCTTCACAATATTTGTTCTTCCAATCCATGAGCATGGAATGTTTTTCCATTTCTTTGTGTCTTCCTCAATTTCTTTCATGACTATTTTATAGTTTTCTGAGTACAGATCCTTTGTCTCTTTGGTTAGATTTATTCCTAGGTATCTTATGGTTTTGGGTGCAATTGTGAATGGGATCGACTCCTTAATTTCTCTTTCTTCTGTCTTGTTGTTGGTGTATAGGAATGCCACTGACTTCTGTGCATTGATTTTATATCCTGCCACTTGACTGAATTCCTGTATGAGTTCTAGCAGTTTTGGGGTGGAGTCTTTTGGGTTTTCCACATAAAGTATCATATCATCTGCAAAGAGTGAGAGTTTGACTTCTTCCTTGCCAATTTGGATGCCTTTGATTTCTTTTTGTTGTCTGATTGCTGTGGCTAGGACTTCCAATACTATGTTGAATAGCAGTGGTGATAGTGGACATCCCTGCCGCGTTCCTGACCTTAGGGGGAAAGCTCTCAGTTTTTCCCCATTGAGAATGATATTCGCTGTAGGTTTTTCATAGATGGCTTTTATGATATTGAGGTATGTACCCTCTATGCCTAAACTCTGAAGAGTTTTGATCAAGAAAGGATGCTGTACTTTGTCAAATGCTTTTTCTGCATCTATTGAGAGGATCATATGATTCTTGTTCTTTCTTTTGTTAATGTATTGTATCACGTTGATTGATTTGCGGATGTTGAACCAACCTTGCAGCCCAGGGATAAATCCCACTTGGTCATGGTGAATAATCCTTTTAATGTACTGTTGGATCCTATTGGCTAGTATTTTGGTGAGAATTTTTGCATCCATGTTCATCAGGGATATTGGTCTGTAATTCTCCTTTTTGATGGGGTCTTTGTCTGGTTTTGGGATCAAGGTAATGCTGGCCTCATAAAATGAGTTGGGAAGTTTTCCTTCCATTTCTATTTTTTGGAACAGTTTCAGAAGAATAGGTATTAATTCTTCTTGAAATGTTTGGTAGAATTCCCCTGGGAAGCCATCTGGCCCTGGGCTTTTGTTTTTTGGGAGATTTTTGATGACTGCTTCAATTTCCTTAGTGGTTATAGGTCTGTTCGGGTTTTCTATTTCTTCCTGGTTCAGTTTTGGTAGTTGGTACATCTCTAGAAATGCATCCATTTCTTCCAGGTTATTTAATTTGCTGGCATAGAGTTGCTCATAATATGTTCTTATAATTGTTTGTATTTCTTTGGTGTTGGTTGTGATCTCTCCTCTTTCATTCATGATTTTGTTGATGTGGGTCATTTCTCTTCTCTTTTTGATAAGTCTGGCCAGGGGTTTATCAATCTTGTTAATTCTTTCAAAGAACCAGCTCCTAGTTTCATTGATCTGTTCTACTGTTCTTTTAGTTTCTATTTCATTGATTTCTGCTCTGATCTTGATTATTTCTCTTCTCCTGCTGGGTTTAGGCTTTATTTGCTGTTCTTTCTCCAGCTCCTTTAGGTGTAGGGTTAGGTTGTGTACTTGAGACCTTTCTTGCTTCTTGAGAAAGGCTTGTATTGCTATATACTTTCCTCTTAGGACTGCCTTTGCTGCATCCCAAAGATTTTGAATAGTTGTGTTTTCATTTTCATTGGTTTCTATGTATTTTTTTAATTCTTCTTTAATTTCCTGGTTGACCCATTCGTTCTTTAGTAGGATGCTCTTTAGCCTCCATGTATTTGAGTTCTTTCTGACTTTTGTCTTGTGATTGAGCTCTAGTTTCAAAGCATTGTGGTCTGAAAATAGGCAGGGAATGATTCCAATCTTTTGGTACCGGTTGAGACCTGATTTATGACCTAGGATGTGATCTATTCTGGAGAATGTTCCATGGGCACTAGAGAAGAATGTGTATTCCGTTGCTTTGGGGTGGAATGTTCTGAATATGTCTGTAAAGTCCATTTGGTCCAGTGTGTCATTTAAAGTCTTTATTTCCTTGTTGATCTTTTGCTTAGATGATCTGTCCATTTCAGGGAGGGGGGTGTTAAAGTCCCCCACTATTATTGTATTGTTGTCGATGTGTTTCTTTGCTTTTGTTATTAATTGCCTTATATAATTGGCTGCTCCCATGTTAGGAGCATAGATATTTACAATTGTTAGATCTTCTTGTTGGATAGATCCTTTAAGTATGATATAGTGTCCTTTCTCATCTCTTAATACAGTCTTTGGTTTAAAATCTAATTTGTCTGATATAAGGATTGCCACCCCAGCTTTCTTTTGGTGTCCATTAGCATGGTAAATGGTTTTCCACCCCCTCACTTTCAATCTGGGGCTGTCTTTGGGTCGAAAATGAGTCTCTTGCAGACAGCATATCGATGGGTCTTGTTTTTTAATCCAGTCTGATAGCCTGTGTCTTTTGATTGGGGCATTGAGCCCATTTACATTCAGGGTAACTATTGAAAGATAGGAATTTAGTGCCATTGTATTGCCTGTAAGGTGACTGTTACCGTATATTGTCTGTGTTCCTTTCTGGTCTATGTTGCTTTTAGGCTCTCTCTTTGCTTAGAGGACTCCTTTCAAGATTTCCTGTAGGGCTGGTTTTGTGTTTGCAAATTCCTTTAGTTTTTGTTTGTCCTGGAAGCTTTTTATCTCTCCTTCAATTTTCAATGACAGCCTAGCTGGATATAGTATTCTTGGCTGCATATTTTTCTCGTTTAGTGCTCTGAATATATCCTGCCAGTCCTTTCTGGCCTGCCAGGTCTCTGTGGATAGGTCTGTTGCCAATCTAATGTTTCTACCCTTGTAGGTTACATATCTCTTCTCCCGAGCTGCTTTCAGGATTTTCTCTTTGTCTATGAGACTCGTAAGTTTTACTATTAGATGTCGGGGTGTTGACCTATTTTTATTGATTTTGAGAGGGGTTCTCTGTGCTTCCTGGATTTTCATGCCTGTTTCCTTCCCCAAATTAGGGAAGTTCTCTGCTATAATTTGCTCCATTATACCTTCTGCCCCTCTCTCTCTTTCTTCTTCTTCTGGGATCCCAATTAGTCTAATGTTGTTTCGTCTTATGGTATCGCTTATCTCTCGAATTCTGCCCTCGTGATCCAGTAGTTGTTTATCTCTCTTTTTCTCAGCTTCTTTATTTTCCATCATTTCATCTTCTATATTACTGATTCTCTCTTCTGCCTCATTTATTCTAGCAGTTAGCGCCCCCATTTTTGATTGCACCTCATTAATAGCCTTTTTGATTTCTACTTGGTTGGATTTTAGTTCTTTTACTTCTCCAGAAAGGGTTTCTCTAATAACTTCCATATTTTTTTCAAGCCCAGCTAGTATCTTTAAAGTGATGATTCTGAACTCTAGATCTGACATTGTACTAATGTCCGTATTGAGTAGGTCCCTGGCAGTCGGCACTACCTCTTGTTCTTTTTGTTGAGGTGATTTTTTCCGTCTTGTCATTTTGTGCAGAGGAGAATAGATTAATGAGAGAACAAAATGCTAGCAGAGTAACAACGTCCCCAGAAAATATACTCTAAACAAATCAGAAAAAACCTGAAGCAGTGGGAAAAGAAAGGGAAAGAGAGAAAAAAGAAAAAGAAAAAAAAGAAAAAGATAAAGATAAAAACAAAAACAAACAAAACAAAACAACAACAAAAAAACCAGAATGTGATCAAATATGATCAGTGCCACACACTAGATTTGGGGTGTATTTTGGTCTTTTAGAAGAAAGTGCCTCCCAAAATTTTAAAGAAAGAAAAACTTATATATGTACAAAAATAAGGGTTGATATGATGAAGGGATGGAATATGACTGTAAAGATGGAAATTATAAAAAATTTTATAAAAGGAATTGATAAGAAGTTGTTTGAAAAAAGAAAGAAGAGGATTTAAAAAAAGAAAGAAAAAAGGGAGAGGATGTGATCAGGCAGGGGAACAGAAAACACCATATACTAGAGATTTAGGGTATATTTTGATCTGTTAGAAGAAACTATCTCAAAATTTTAAAGAGAGAACAACTTATATATATAAGCCAAAAATATGGGTAACTACTATGAAGGGATAGAATATGACTCTAAAAATGAAAAATAAAAATGTTTTTTTTTTTAAAAAAAAAGGGATTGATAAGATGTTGGTTGAAAAAGGGAAAAAGAAAAATTCAAAAAGAATAAAAAAAGAAAAAAAGACAGTTAAAAAAAAATTAACTTTGAAAGACTACAGAATCATGGTAAAAAAGCCATGAATTCTATGTGCAGTAGTCCCCTAGAGCTGGAGTTCTGCCGTTCTCATTGATGGGTAAACTTGGTCTTGGCTGGCTGTTCTTGCTGATCTTCTGGGGAGGGGCCTGTTGCCGTGGTTTCCAAATGTCTTTGCCGGAGGCAGAATTGCCCCGCCCTTGCCCCCTCCCAGCTAAGTAATCTGCTGGGGTTTGCTCTCCGGGGCTTTTGTTCCCTGCGAGCTTTCCGTACAGCTTTGGAGGCGGAGAGTGAAAATGGCGGCCTCCCAATCTCCGCCCCGGAGGAGCCGAGAACTCGGGGTCCCGCTTCTCAGTGAGCCCCCAGAGAAAAGCCGTCAGTCACTCCCGTCTCCCCGGTCTCCAGCCGCACTCCGTGCTCACCCGGCCTGTGACCGCGCGTTTCTATCTCTGGCACCCGACCCCGGGTGGAGTCTCCAAACCCAGCCGATCCCTGCGGTGCACTCCCACGCAGCTCCTCCCCGGGGAGGAAGGTGAGTCTCCCCGGATCTGCCGCTTGTTGGGTCCCTGCTTCCAGAAAGTGGTCGCTTTTCTGATGAGAGAGTTGTTGCTCTTCTTTTCTTCGACCTCCTGTTGAGTTTGTAGGTGTTCAGAATGGTTTGATCCCTATCCAGCTGAATTCCTGAGACCAGACGAAATCCAGGTCTCCTACTCCTCCGCCATCTTGCTCCGCCCCCCCGGTTAATCTCTTTTAAATAAAGGACAGTCCACTTGATATTTTTATAGCAGTATTGCCTGATGCCAGAAGTTGAGAGTTAAATAGCATTAATGATGAGCATCTACCCAATTTTTATCTAGTTTTTTAAGAGATGTCTCTGTAATTAATTAGAGTATTTTTAATACATACATGAAGCTCAGAAAATAATGTAATTCCATGTCCCTGTTACTCCTATTGAATAAGTGTTGACATTTTGCTTCAGATTGTTAGAAAAAATACAGATATTACGCCCTTCCTCAGTCCCATTTTCATTCCTCCCTTCCCAGAGGTAATCACTATTCTGAGTGTCATATATACCTTCTGTCCATACTTTTATTCTTATATTATGTATATATGTATGAAAACATGTTGTTTTATGTGTTTTAAAGATTTATATGAATGTGTCATACTACATATGTATGTATTCTGTGACTTCTTTCATTCAACATTGTGATACTTGTGCAGGATTTTGCATAAGTCGTACTTGGAGATAGACCCATTACTCTATTGATAAATAGAAAATATCTCCTTGTGCTAAAGTCTCTCTAAGGTGATTTCCTGGAAGAACATATGCTCAGTCTTAATATATGGGCATCCTTGACTTTGAAGTAATTTCACGGGTATTTTATAAATGGATTGTTCTACATTTACCTCTCTACCTTTATTATATGTTATGGGCTGAATTGTGTCTCCCCTAGCCCTCAGATTTGTATGTTGAAGCCCTATCCCCCAGTAGCTCAGAACGTGATTATATTTAGAGTAGGGCTTTTAAAGAGGTTATTAGTTAAAATGAAGCCATTAGGAATGTCCCTAAAACAATCTAACTGGTGTCCTAATAAGAAGAGGAGGATGCTTGGATACACAAAAGAGACCTCAGGGAGTCACTCACACAGAAGAAAGACCACATGAACACACATGAGAAGGTGGCTATCTACAAGCCAAAGAGAAAGGCCTCAGAGGAAACCAAACCTTGATTTTGGACTTTAACCTTCATAACTGTGGGGAAATAAGTTTCTATTGTTTAAACTACCAGTTCATGGTATTTTGTTATGGCAGCCCTAGCAAACTAATAGAGTAGTTCCAAATACTGCCCTATATCCTCACCACCATTCAGTATCATACTTTTTAATTGTTGTCAGTCTAATAGGTGAGAAATGGTATCTCTGTTTTAATTTGAATATCCTAGTTAGTAAAATTTTAGAGCTGATCATTTCTCAGGAGAATCAGTAAAGTCCTTTTCTATGAAGTGCTAGTTCATATACTTTGCACATTTTTCTATTAGTTTTTTTCTTTATATAATCTAGATTAATAATTAGCTATTTTCCATTCTCTTCTGTACATCTATGACTTGCATATAAACTGTATTGCATAGAAATTCCTATTCAGGGCAGTCAGATTTATCAGTTTCTCTTTTTATGGTTTGGACTTTTAAAATCTTTCGGGTTTTTTTTTAAGATTTTATTAGAGAGAGAGAGAGAGTGAGCTCATGTGTGTGCATGGGGGGGGTCGGGAGTGGCAGAGGCAGAGGGAGAGGAAGAAGCAAACTCCCCGCTGAGCAGGGATTTCCCCAGGTGGGGCTAATCCCAGGACCCTGGGATCATGACCTGAACCTGAACCGAAGGTAGACGCTTAACCGACTGAGCCATCCAGGTGCCCCTGGACTTTTAAAATCTTATTTTTTAAATTCTTCTCTTTCCCAATATCTTGAAGAATGTAAAATTTCTTCCAAAAATTAAAAGTTTTAATTGTCAGATTATTTTTCACATTTTCCAAGTAGGAAGCCAGATATCTCAGTGATCGTTTATTGAATAATTTATCTTTTCCCCAGTAATTTAGAATGATAACTCTGTCATACATGTGGGATCTATTTCTAGGTACTTTATTCTGTTCCATTAGTCTGTTTATCTGACCTAATGCCAATACCACACTGTTTTAATGTATTAATTATTATTTTGCAAAATTATCTAGTCTATTTGAGGCCTTTGGTTTTTCATATGAATTTTAGGATCACCTTGTCAAATTCAATTAAATTTTTTGGTAATTTTTTATTAGAATTGCATCTAATATACGGGTCAATTTGGGGAACAATTACTTCTTCAGAAAATACATGGGTTTTTTGCCCTCATACAACTCATGTTGCTCTTTTGTTAGATTTATTCCTTAGTACTTGATTATTTTTTAGTTACTATTTTAAATGTGATATATTTTTTTTAATTTTATTTATTTATTCATGAGAGAGAGAGAGAGGCAGAGGGAGAAGCAGGCTCCCAAGGAGCAGGGAGCCCGATGCGGGACTCGATCCCAGGACCCTGAGATCATGACCTGAGCCGAAGGCAGACGCTTAACCATCTGAGCCACCCAGGCGCCCTTAAATGTGATATTTTTTAAAGATACATTTTGCAATTTGTGCTTATTGTTGTTTAGGAACATTAAACTAATTTTTATACCTTAATATTGTATCTAGCAATTCCCCTAAACTCTTTTAGTATAATTAATTTGTAGATTATTTTGAATTTTCTACATTAAAGATCATATCATCTGTGAATAACACACCAGTTTCTTCCTTTTCTCTGCTTGTCTTCCTTCTTACTACATTGGCTAAGACTTCAGCACAGTGGTAAATAGAAGCAGGAAAGGGCAGACATTCCTTCTTTTGTTCTTAACTTTAAAAGGAATACTTTTGATTATTTGATCCATGGAATGTGATATTTACTATGAATTTATGATAGATACACCTATCAAGTTAAGGAATTTGCCTACCACTCCTTGTTGTTAAGAATTTTATAATGATGCGTATTTTTTTTAAAGATTTTATTTATTTGACAGAGAGAGAGACAGAGAGAGAGAGGGAACACAAGCAGGAGAAGCAGGAGAGGGAGAAGCAGGCTTCCTGCTGAGCAGGGAGTCCGATGTGTGTGTGGGGGGGGGCTTGATCCCAGGACTCTGGGATCATGACCTGAGCTGAAGGCAGACGCTTAACAACTGAGCCACCCAGGTGCCCCTAAAATGATGGGTATTAAGGAGGGCACGTTTTATAATGAGCACTGGGTGTTATGTGCAAACAATGAATCATGGAACACTACATCAAAAACTAATGATGTACTGTATGGTGACTAACAACAATAAAAAAAAAATTTTATAATGAGTAAATTTTAAAATTTGTCAAACGATTTTTTTCCTGTTTCTATTGAGCTTGTAATTTTATTTCTTTAATTTGTTAATGCAATGAATTTACATGAATAACTTTTCTAATGATAAATCAGTCTGTTATTCTTGTATAAAGTGTGGGTAGTCATGATGTCATTTTAAATACATTGCTGTGGGCGCCTGGGTGGCTCAGTTGGTTAAGCGACTACCTTCGGCTCAGGTCATGATCCTGGAGTCCCTGGATCGAGTCCCACATCGGGCTCCCTGCTCAGCAGGGAGCCTGCTTCTCCCTCTGACCCTCCCCCCTTTCATGTGCTCTCTCTCTCTCATTCTCTCTGTCTCAAATAAATAAATAAAATCTTAAAAAAATAAAAAAAAAATAAATAAATACATTGCTGTATTTGTTAATATAACACTTCAGATTTTGAAAATAAGATTTAAATTGAATTGGCTTTTTTATTTTCCTTTTCTTGATCTTTATACTACTTTTATATCAACCTTATACTAATCTCAGGAATGGAATTTTAGAGGATCCTCTCTTAATATAATCCATAGAAAACTTCAATTCAGATAACTGTTTTATGAAGATTTTTATAACTCGTATATAAAAATGCCTAGGGGTGCCTGGGTGGCTCAGTAGGTTAAGTGTCTGCCTTTGGCTCAGGTTGTGATCCCAGCATCCTGGGATCAAGTGTGGCATCAGGCTCCCTGCTCTGCAGGGAACCTGCTTCTCCCTCTGCCTTTGCCTCTCTCTCTGTCTCTTATAAATAAATAAATAAAATCTTTAAAATAAATAAATTAAAACGCCTGGACCTAGAATTTTTTTAATTCAATAGATTTTGACTAGTGATTCAATTTGTTTCTTTTTAAATACATTTGGTAATTTAATTTTTTCTAGAAATTACTTACTTTTTCCATGTTTTTAAGTTAAGTGCCTGAATATGTTTATAGTATTTTGTGATGAATTTTAACATTCCTGGTCTGTGTTTATAATTTTCTTTTCATTCCTAATATTATTTGTGCCTAGGTTCTTTCTCTTAATTAAGATCTTTATTGTTCCAACATTCATGGCATAATTGTTGAAAGTGTTTAAGAAAGGCAACCTGTTTTAAATATTAAATATATTTCTGATGATAAAAGTTTAATTTTTCTGAGAGTGCTGTATAATCATCCCACTTAGGCTACAAATTCACTGTTTTTTCATATTCTGACTAGAAAGTAAGAATGTACTGGTTTTCATATTTTTGGACAGATCCACTGAATTCCTTGAAGAGTGGGGCTTATGTTTGGGTATTAGTAGGGCAACTTCATGTTTTAATAAAGATTTTTGTCAAATGTTTTATTCAGGAGAATTTTAAAACTTTTGAAGTATACAACAAATCTCTGAAAAACCTAACCTGTAGGCATTTTTACTTTTTTCCCCCAAGGCTTTATTAAATTCCAGTTAGTTAACATACAATATAATATTAGTTTCAGAAGAATTTAGTGATTCAACACTTATATACAAAACCCATTGCTCCTCATGATAAGTGCACTCCTTAATCCCCATCACCTACTTCACCCATCCCCCACCCCCCTCCCCTCTGGTAACCATCAGTTTGTTCTCTATATAGGTAAGAGTCTGTTTCTAGGCATTTTTAAAGGCACTTTAAATATGGAATGAGGATCATCTGCAGGAAGCCCAGTTTCATATTTAGGACGTCATCTATAAGCAGTGAACCAGGATAGCACACAGTCTATCAGCCAAGTCCAATTTCAGCAAAGTCCAATTTATCCATTTTTTTTTCTTTTACAAATCTTGCTTTTGTGTCATATCTAAGAAAACTTTGCCTAACTGAGGATCGCAAAGGAATTTCTTATTTTCTTCCAGAAGTTTGATTGTTGTAAAAGCTGTCCTTTTTCCAGTAGATTGCCTTTGTGACTTTGAAAAATCACCTTTACATGTACATGTAAACCTCTTCCTGGACTCTCTTCTGTTTCATTGGATCTCTTTGTCTATCTTTATTGCTAGCAAATCACTGTCTTGATTTTTGTAGCTTTATAGTAGTAGATCTTGATATCAGATGGTGTTACTCTTTCGTTTTCTTAGTCTTGTTTAGATGTGTTTGTTATTTTAGGTTTTTGCATTTTCAGTTTTTTCTAAAGAACCAGCTTTTAGTTTCATTGATTTTTCTCTGTTGTTTTTTCTTATTCGCATTTCATTGATTTCCTCTCTGATCTTTATTATTTTCCCTTTTCTACTTAATTTGGGTTTCATTTGCTCTTTTTTCCTAAGTCCTTAAGGTAGAAGCTACAATATATAATCTGCAATAAATCCCATTGGTTGTATTTTTCAGTTCAGGCATTTTAATTTTCATTTCTCAAAGTTCAACTTGGATCTTTTTTATGTTTAATATGTTTTTTATATCTTCCTTCTCTCTGTTTAACTTTTGAACAGATGAAATGTTGTCATAATAACTGTTCCTTATCTGCTAGTTCTAACATCTATGTCAGTTCTGAGTTGGTTTGCTTGATTGATCCCCCTTATTATGGATTATATTTTCCTGTTTCTTTGCATGTCTAATAATTTTTTGTTGGATTTCAGACATCAATACCTTTACCCTGTTGCTAACTAGATACATTTGTGTTTTTCCAAATATTCTTTTTTTTTCTTTTAAAAATTTTATTTATTTATTTGACCTAGAGACACAGCGAGAGAGGGAACACAGGCAGGGGTAGTGGAAGAGGGAGAAGCAGGCTTCCCGCGGAGCAGAGAGCCCAATGCGGGGCTCTATCCCAGGACCCTGGGATCATGACCTGAGCTGAAGGCAGATGCTTAAGGACTGAGCCACCCAGGTGCCCCCCCAAATATTCTTAAGCTTTATTCTGGGATGCAGTTGAGTTACTTGATAATAGTTTGAGCCTTTGGGGTCTTTCCTTTAAGAAATATTAGGCAAGACCCAAGTAGTGTTTGGTCTGTGGCTAATTCCCCCACTGATACCAAATCCTCTGAACATTATACCCAATGCCCCATGAATTATGAGGTTTTCCAGTTTAGCTGGTAAGATCAGGAAATGTTCCCAACCCTGTATGAATGCCAGTCACTGATTTCATTAATTCTTTTAGAGAATTATTTTCTCAGCCTTCAGCAGTTTCTTTACATACATGTGCTGATTGTCAAGTAGTACCTATGCCTATCTCTGGAGTTTTCTCCCTGTTCAGCTCTCTGTTCTATGGTACTTTGGTCATCCAAACTCTAGCTGTCTCAGTTTTTTAGACACAGTTTCATCATTTCAGAAAATTTATCAGGATCCGCCTGAATTCTCCTTCTCTGTAATCAGGAATTTCTCTCAAGGCAGTAAACTGGGGCAATAGAAGGCGTGTCATCATTTGTATTTCTTCTCTGGGGGTCACTGCCCTTTGTTATCTGATTCCAGTGTTTTTTCACTTTATTGGGATATAATTGATAAATAACATTGTGTAAGGTTAGGGTTACAACATGGTTTGATACATATCTATATTATGAAATGATTACCACTAAAAGATTAGTTAACACAACCACCTCAACTCTTTGAAATTTTCAAGTATACAATACAGTATTGTTAACTGTAGTCACTATGCTGTACATTAAATTCCCCAGAATTTATTCATCTTAGAATCATAAGTTTATACCCTTGACCAACATCTCCCCATTTTCTCCACCCCTCAGTGCTTGGCAACTACCAGTCTACTCTCCATTTCTGTGAGTTTTGATTTTTATGTTTCACATAAAAGTGAGGCTGTACAGCATTTGTCTTTTTCTTTCTGACTTAGTTCATTTAGCATAACGCCTTCAAGGTTCATGTGTATTGTTGCAAATGGCAGTATTTCCACCTTTGTTAGGGCTGAATAATATACCAGTGTGTGTGTGTGTGTGTGTGTGTGTGTGTGTGTGTGTACACCCAATGCCAAGACACACACACACCCTATATACCATATATTCTTTATCTCTTCATCCTTCAACAGACACTTAGGTTTTTCCCATGCCTTGGGTATTGTGAATAATGATACATTGAACATGGAAATGAACATGTTTCTTTGAGATACTGATTTTATTTCCTTTGGATATATACCCACTAGGATTACTGGATCATATGGTAGTCCTATTTTTAAATTTGTAAGGAATGTCCATACTGTTTTCCATAGAGACTGAATCAATTTACATTCCTGTCAACAGTGTGAAAGTTTCCCTTTTCTCCACATCCTTACTAGCACTTGTTATTTCTTGTCCATTTGATGACAACCATTCTAACAGGTGTGAGGTGGTATCTCGTTGTGGTTTTCATTTGCATTTTCGTGATGATTAGTGCTGTTGATCATCTTGCATGTACCTTTGCAAATGTTAGCCATTTATATGTTGACTTTGGAAAAATGTATATTCTAATCCTTTACTAATTTTTTAATCAGATGATCTTTTTTTTCAGTTTTCAGCTTTTGCTACTGAGTGACATGAGTATTTTATAGATATTTGATATTAGCCCCTTATCAGATATATGGTTTGCAAATATTTTCTCCCATTCAATAGATTCCTTTTTCATTCTGTTGATCATTTTGTTTGCTGTGCAAAAGCTTTTATTTTTTTTATTTTTTTTTATTTTTAAAGATTTTATTTATTTATTTGAGAGAGAGATAGCATGAGAGGGGGGAGGGTCAGAGGGAGAAGCAGACTCCCCGCCGAGCAGGGAGCCCGATGCGGGACTCGATCCCGGGACTCCAGGATCACGACCTGAGCCGAAGGCAGTCGCTTAACCAACTGAGCCACCCAGGCGCCCTGCAAAAGCTTTTTAATTTGACGTAGTCCAAGTTGTTGGTTTTTGCTTTTGTTGCTTATGCTTTTGCTATCATATCCAAAAAATCATTGCTAAGACCAGTATCAAGTTTTAACTTTTGTTTCCTTCTAGAGTTTTATGGTTTCAGGTCTTTTACTTAAGTTTTTAATCCATTTTGAGTTAAATTTTATGAGTGGTGGTAAGATAGGGGTCCAATTTCATTCTTTTGCATATGGTTATCCAGTTTTCCCAGCATTATTTCTTGAAGAGAACTATCCTTTCCCCATTGAGTATTCCTGGCTCCCTTGTTGATTATTAGCTGACTGCATGTGCAAGGCTTTATTCCTGAGCTCTTGATTCTGTTCCTTTGGTCTGTATATCTGTTGTTGTTTTGGGTTTTTTTTTTTAAGATTTTATTTATTTATTTGATACAGAGAGAGAGACAGACAGACAGAGAGCAAGCACAAGCAGGGGGAATGGCAGGCAGGGGAGAAGCAGGCTCCCCACTGAGCAAGAAGCCCGATGTGGGGCTCGATCCCAGGACCCTGGGATCATGACCTGAGCCGAAGACAACTGCTTAACTGACTGAGCCACCCAGGTGCCCCTGTATATCTGTTTTTTTATGCCATGCCATACTGCTCTATATTCTACAGCTTTGTAATAGTGTTTGAAATGAGGAAGTGTGATGCCTCCAACTTTGTTCTTTCTTAGTATTGCTTTGTCAGAATAGTGTCTTTTGTGTTTCCATACAAATTTTAGGATTTTTTTTTTTTTTATTTCTCTGAAAAATGTCATTAGAATTATGGCAGGGATTGTGTTGAATCTATAGATAGCTTGGGTAGTATGGATATTTTACAATGTTAATTTTTCTGATTTAAGAACATGAGTATTTTTCTATTTAGATCTTCTTTCATCAAAGTCTTATAGTTTTCGGGCGCCTGGGTGGCTCAGTCGTTAAGCGTCTGCCTTCGGCTCAGGTCATGATCCCAGGGTCCTGGGATCGAGTCCCGCATCGGGCTCCCTGCTAGGCGGGGAGCCTGCTTCTCTCTCTGCCTCTGCCTCTCTGTCTCTCTGACTCTCATGAATAAATAAATAAAACATTAAAAAAAAAAAGTCTTATAGTTTTCAGTGTACAAATCTTTCACCCCCCTTTTATTCCTAAGTATTTTATTTTTTTTGGTGCTGTTGTGAATGGATTTTTTTAAATTTCTTTTTCAGATGTTTCATTATTAGTGTATAGAAATGTAATTGATTTTTATGTTTCTTTTGTATCCTGCTACTTCACTGAATTTATTGATTAGTTCTAACAGTTGTTTTGGTGGACTCTTCAGGATGTTTTATATACAAGGTTATATCATCTGCAAACAAAGATAGTTTTACTTTTTCCTTTCTGAATTGGGTGCTTTTTATTTTATTTTATTTTTTTGCCTGATTGTTCTGGCTGTGAGTTCCAGTACTGTGTTTAACAGGAGTAGTGAGAGTGGACTCTTTTGTGTTGTTCCTGATCTTAAGAGGAAAAGCTTTCAACCTGTTACCATTGAGTATGTTAGCTGAAGGCTTGTCATATATGGCCTCTTAATGTAGAGGTACATTCCTTCTATACCCACTTTGTTGAGAAATCTTACCATGAAAGAATGTTGAATTTTATCAAATGCTTTTTCAGAATCCATTGAGATAATTACATGATTATTATAGTTTGGCCTATTAATGTGATGTATCAGATTTAATCACATATATTGAACCATCCTTGCATCCTAGGAATGAATCCCACTTGATCATGGTATATGATCCTTTTAATGTGCTGTTTTGGTGTGCTAGTATTTTGCTGAGAATTTTTTTATCTGTATACTTTAGGGATATTGGCTTGTAGTTTTCTTCCCTTGTAGTGTCCTTATCTGGCTCTGGTAGCAGGATAATGCTGACCTTGCAAAATGAATTTGGAAGTGTTCCCTTCAGTTTTCTGGAACAGTTTGAAAAGGATTGGCATTATTTTTTTTTTTTAATGTTTTGTAGAATTTGCCCTTAAAGCCATCTGGTACTGAACTTTTCTTTGTTGGGAGATTTTTGGTTGCTTGCTCAATCTTCGTACTCGTTATTAGTGTATTCAGATTTTTTTAATTTCTTGATAGATTGTATGTTTTTGGGAATTTACTCATTTCTCCTAGGCAGTCCAATTTGTTGGCATATAATTATTCCTAAAGTCTCTTACAATTCTTTGAATTTCTGTGGTACCAGTTGTAATGTCTTCTCTTTCATCTCTAATTGTTTTTAAGGTTTCAAATGTCCTTTATTTCTTCAATCATGCCATATTTTAATGGGTCCACAGTACTTTTACTTGGCATCAATTATGAGTTGGTTTTGAAGCAATTCAGTATTACACCGGCTGGGATGATTACTGATCTCTCCATTCCTTTGGGTTGACTCTGCCAACAGGAGACAGGTTCCATTCTATTCCAATTTGTGTTGCTGTATATGCCCATACAGCAACACAGAAAGTGGCTCTACTAGCTAATACAGCATTGCTATATTTGTCAGGGAAATCAGGTGTCCCTTTCTGGTGGCTCTATCTTGCCATTGTTTGCTGAATGCTTTGAACTTGGAGACAACTTAGAGCATTTTTGGCCATGGGAAACATCATGAAGCTGAAGACAAAACGGTGGCAACTGCAGCTATTGGTTAGCTACAATTTCGTGCCAAGTCCTCTTGCAAAGAGCCCTGAAAAACCTCTGATTTTTTTTTTTTTGCCCTTTTTTTCTTGGTAAATCTAGCTAAAGGTTTGTCAGTTTTGCTTATCTTTTCAAAAAACCAACTTTTAGTTTCATTAAGCTGTCTTATTGTTTTCCTCTTCTCCATTTCATTTTCTTTCTGCTCCTATTTTTGTTATTTCCTTCCTTCTGCTTATTTGGAATTAGTTTGTTCTTTTTCCATTTCCTTAAAATATAAATTTAGATTGTTTATTTGAATGTCTCATTTCTTAATATAAGTATTATCACTATCAACTTCTGTCTTAGATCTGCTTTTCTGTATCCCCTATGTTTTGGTATGTTGGTTTTCCATTTTCATTTGTTTCAAGATATTTTTTTATTTCCTTTTTGATTTTTTTCTTTGGCCCATTTTTTCCTCAGGAGTGTGGTTTTTTTATTTCTACATATTTGTGGATTTTCCATTTTTTTCTCCTGTTACCTAGTTCTAGTTTCATACCATTTGGTCAGGAAAGATACTTGGAATGATTTCAATCTTCTAAATTTGCTAAGACATTTCTTGTGACCTAAAATATGATCTGTCCTGGAGAATGTTCCATATGTGCTTGAATGTGTATTCTGCTGCTATTGGTTGGAATGTTCTGTATGTGCCTATGAGGTCAATTTTGTCTAAAGTATAGTTTAAATCCAGTATTTCCTTATTAACTTTATGTTTGATCAATCCATTGTTGGAGGTGGGGTCCCCACAGTAGTAGTAGAACCTGCTATTATTGTTGTCTCTTTCTCCCTTCAGATCTGATAATAGCTGCTTAATATATTTAAGTGCTCTAATGTTAAGTACGTATATGTTTACAATTGATATATACTCTTGGATGACTGACGTCTTTATCATTCTATAATGAACTTCTTTGTCTTTTGTTACAGTTTTTTGACCTAAAGTCTATTTTTTCTGGTAGTATAGTTACTCCTGCTCTCTTTTGGTTACCATTTTCATGGAATATCATTTTTTATCCTTTCACTGGAAGCCTATATGTGTCCTTAAAGCTGATGTAAATATTACCAGCAGCATATACTTAGATCTTTTTTTTAATCCATTCAGCCACTCTCTTCCTTTTGATTGGAGAATTTAATCCATTTACATTTAAAGTACTTATTGATAGGTAAACACTAATGCTATCATATTAATTATTTTCTGGATGTTTTGTAGTTTTTCCCCTTTCTTCCTCACTTGCTATCTTCCTTTGTGATTGATGATTTTACTTGGTGGTATTCTTTGATTGTATTCTCTTTATCTTTGGTGCATCTACTGTTGGTTTTTGTTTTATGGTTACGATGAGAGTTACATGAAACATCTTATAATAGTCTATTTTAAGCTGATCACAACTTAACTTTGATCATCCAAAAAAACCTCTACCCTTTTACTCTCTTCCCACATTTTATGTTTGAATGTCACAATTATATCTTTTTATATTGTATAGGGGTTAACAAATAATTGCAATTATAGTCTGTCTTTTAATTTTTATGCCAGAATGAAATGATTAAAACACTACCATATTACAGTATTGTAGTATTCTGAATTTAGTTATATACTTTCCTTTACTATGAGTTTTATATTTTTATGTTTTCATGTTACTAATTAGCATCTTTTCATTTCAACTTAAAGAACTTTTAGCATTTCTTATAAGGCTGGTCTGGTGGTGATGACCTCCCTCAACTTTTGTTGCTCTTGGAAATTCCTTATCTCTACTTCATTTTTGAAGGACAGTTTTGTCAGATGAAGTGTTCTTAGTAGTATTTTTCTTACAGCACTTTGAATATATTATCCCACTCTCTCCTGACCTGTAGGGTTTCTGCTGAGAAAGCCACTGATAGCCTCATGGAGGTTCCCTTGTATGTAAAGATTTTTTTTTCTCTTGCTGCTTTTAAAATTTTCTGTCTTTGATTTTAGATAGTTTTATTATAATGTGCCTTAGAGAAGATTTTTTTGGGTTGAAACTTTAAAGGGGCTTTCAGGCTGCATGAACTTAGATGTCCAAATCTCTCACCAGATTTGGGAAATTGTAACTTTAAATAAGCTTTCTGCCCCTTTCTCCTTCTCTTTTCCTTCTGGGACTCCAGTAATTATAGATTGTTTCTCTTATGGAATCCCATAATTCATACAGTCTTTTTCACTTTCTAAATTTTTTTCTTCTTGCTCCTTTAACTGGATAATTTCAAATGACTGCTTCAGATTCACAAATTTTTTCTGCTGCTTGGTCAGATCTATTGTTGAAGCTCTCTATTGAATTCTTCAGTTCTGTTATTGTATTTTCCAGCCCTAGAATTGCTTTTTTGTTTTATTTTATTTTTTTTATGGTTTCTGTTTTTTTGTTGAACCTTCCATTTTGTTCATGTATTGTTTTCCTAATTTTGTTTAGTTGCCTATCTGTATTATCTTGTAGTTACCAAATTCCTTTAAAAGGATTGTTCTAAATTCTTTTTTATATAGTTAATAGATCCTTTTTTAAATTTTTAATTATTTATTTTTTTAGATCTTTATTTCTTTAAGGTTAGTTATTAGAGCTTTATTAGTTTCTTTTGGTGGTGTCATGTTTACTTGATTCTTCCTGATCCTCATAATCTTATGTTGGTATTTGCTCATTTGAGGAAACAGTTTCTTTTCCAGCCATTGTAGGTTTGCTTTGGCAGGGAAAGACCTTCACCATTCAGCTCAGCTGAGGGTTCTGCAGGCAGCTGCTAGCAGCTTCTGGCAAGTAGTGTGTGCCATCAGGGTCTCTAGTTGGGTGGGGCCAGTGTCTGTGCCTCTGAGGTTGGTGGGGGGAACTGCCACTGTTCTGCAGTCAGGTGGGTCTGATGGCTGGGCTCTGCATTCAAGCATAACTGCTGGCTTGTGTCTGTGTTCAGGCAGAGCTACTTGCTGGGCTTTGCAATCACATATGGTTGGACAGGTTGCAGGTTATGTTTCCTGGCAGGGTGGTATTGCTGGTTGCCCTCTGCGATTAGGTAAGGCCACATGCTGAACTCCAAATTTGCCTCTAGTCAATTGAGTCCCCAAGCTGTGCCCCCTGGCTTGATGGTGCCACTGGCGGGACTCTACATTCAATTAAGGCCATACACAGGGCTTTGCAACCAGATGGGAACTCAGGCTGTGCTCCTTGATCAGATGGGGCTGTAGGCTGTACCCCAAGTTGGATGGGCCTGCAGGCTAAGCTCTACAATTGAGCAGGCTATTGGCTGTGCTCTGCTGTTTGACAGTGTCTCTTGCTGGGCTTCCTGGTTGGGAATGACTAGCAGCTGTACCCCACAGTTGGATGGGACTGGAGGCTGTGCTCCATGGTCAGGCAGGGTTACCTTCTGGGCTCATTGGTCTGGTGGAGCCACAGGCTATACTTTGTGATTGGGTGGGGTGACTGGCTCTGTATTCTGTCTGGGTCAGTCTGCAAGCTATGCCCAGCAATTGGATGGGGCTGTAGGCTGTCTGTGCTGTTGGATAGAGCTGTCAGGTTGAGCTCCAGAGCTGGAAGCTATGCTCAACAGTAGGGTGGTGCTGCTGGGGTTGGCTCCCTACCTGAATGGAACTGTAGAATGGGCTGTGTGGCTGCCTGGGATCCCTGGCCAGGATTCCCAGTCAGGAGCTGCTGGAGGCTATGGAGGCTATTACTTAGACGTTTGATGGGGCTACTGACTTGCTTCACTGCCTAGGCAGGCCATAGGATGTATCGTATGCTGCCCATGGCTGCCTGGCATCTTTGGTCAGTCTTCTCTTTTGGGTGGGACTGGAGACTATGCCCAGCAGTTAGGTGTGGCCAGTGACTTGTTTCTCTGCTTTAGTGGGCCATAGGATGTGCTGCATAGGCCCAGCAGCTTAGGGCAGGCTTCCTGCTTAAGTGGGGCTGGAGGCTATGCTCAGCATTTGATCAGGGCTGCTGACTTGCTTCTTGTGTAGGTGGGGCTCCTCACCAAGGTATCCCTTTGGCTGGGGACCCAAACCAAGAAGAACTGCCATTTAAGCTCCCTGGCCAGTTGGAGGCACTAGCTCAGCTCTGCAAATGATCAGAGCCAGGGTCTGGGATCTCTGCCCAGGCCCCACAACTAACAGGAATGCTGTTGGCCAAGATCTGCACGCTTGTTGCTATGGGTCCTTTCCCCTTCTCTAACTGTAGCTGATTCTCACAGTAGTCTCTGTGAGGCATTGCTTAAGTGGAGCTCCCAGGAGGCATCAGGGATGCTAGGGAAGCTTGATGTCCACCTTGCACTCTTCCTTTTCTCACTGGAGAAACTGTAGTGAGCACTGCACTGACCTGGGGGAGGAACAATGCAGTCATAGTGAAACTGCTCCTCTTACCTTATTCTAATGAGGTTTTTCTCGGGTTTTGTGGCCCAAGTGAATGCTTCAGCCTCACCACCATATTCTGGGAACTTCACAAATATCTTGTCTTTAGATAGTTGCTAGTTGCCCTTTCCCTGAAGGGGACCGAAGTTGGGAACCACCTATTTTGCTATCTTTCTAGTGGCGGTCTCCTGATACCAGTTTTATCAAACCATTGTTAAATACGTTTTGTCTGAGTTTTCACTTGTTTCAGGAATTATGGTAAATTTAATCTCTGTTGCTTCATCTTGGCCAGAAGATGTCCTGTGTATCTTTTGTATAGTGAGTATGATTTAAAAAAAAAACAAAAAAACCTCAAATCCCAAATATACAGGTAATGTCCTTGCAGATTGACTCTTTTCTGGATGGGTTTTGGAAAGAATAGTCCTTATTGTGTACTTTTTTTACACTGGCTTCTCCATTACTTTTATCTACAGTTTATCCACAGTTGGATTAGATTATTGTATATTATAATGTAATATAAATTACTAATTCATGTATGTTTTATTAAAATTAAATTGGATTTAGTACTTAATGGAAATCTGCTGAAATGATTTTATGCTGTTTTTTCTTACCTATTTTACACTAATGTTTTTCCATCAATATATGAAGAAATGAGATAAAAAGGAGAACCTAGACATATCTTTGTATTGTCTGAAATTTTCTATCGTTAAGGTATGTTCTGGAAAAGGACATTCTTGTCCTATGGCATATTGCTGTCAAAATAAATTCCAAGAGGTAGTAGTTTTATTCTGTTTTCAAATTAGTTCCTAGAAATCAGCCATCTAATTCAGAAAGAGATTAAAAGCCAAATTTTAAAAATTATATACCAGGAAATGCCTCATTTATGAATGTATGCACATTTGAGCTTATAAATTGGGTAATTGCGCACCTAACAACTCTATATATTTTATCATTATTCACTTTATATGTATACAAATGAAGGCTTTGTAATTCAAATTTTGTAGCCTGGGATACTCATGGTTAGAGAATCGTTATTTTTCATGCTGCTGTTCAATGTTAATGCATACAATTACAAAATACCTCATTTACTCTGGTAGAGCTATACCAAGAGCTTCTTTACTAAACATGTATTCTGAAGTGGTATAGGTAAGTAATAGTTAATTTGGCTTCCTCTGCTATATAAAAAAGTGTTCGAAAAGGAATAAGAAATCTGTATTGGAGTCTTTGCATCAAATGACTGAGTTGACATCTGAATTTAAGTTCTGCCAAGTATATTTTAAAAATTGTTTCCTTAAAATGATTGTGATAAGGATATCCCAGATATTTTGAGATTACAGCTCATCTCTAAAATGATTGAGCCCAGATACAATAGTCCTGAAAGTTTATTGCCAAATATTGTGCTAAGTACTTTTATAGATTTTGGAAGAAAAATCAGCCATTATTTAATCTTCACAATAATTACGCAAATGTATATATACAGATGGATGTATGGATGTATATGTGTATGTGTGTTAATTTTCTATTGCTGCTGTAACAGATACCACAGACTTTGTGGCTCAAAACAATAGAAATTTATTCTCTTACAGTTTGGGAGCTGGAAGTCTGAAGTGAGTTTTACTGGGCCAAAACCGAAGTGTCAGCAGGGCCATATTTCCTCTGGGAAACTCTAGGGGAGAATCTGTTCCCTTGCTTTTCCGGGCTTCTAAAGTTGCATTCCTCATATTTGTTGCTCATGACCCCACCCTCCATCTTTAAAGCTAATAGCCACACCATCTTCTCCTCTTTTACAGTAAAATCTCCCTCTTATAAGAACCTTTGTGATTACAGTTAGGGCCCACCTGGATAATCCAGGATGATATCTTACCCCCCCCCATCTCAAGATCCTTAACTTAATTAATCACATATTTAAAGTTTCTTTTGCCATATAACGTAGCATTTATAGGTTCCAGGATTGGGATGTAGATGTCTTTTATGGCTAAAATGGAGTACAGAATATTGCCAAAGTCATATAAAAACAAAACATGTTAAGAACAAGTCCTGTTTGTAAGTTGTACAGATAGGTTGATAATATAAACAAGAGATCCTGGAGTTCCTCTGCTATGTTCCAACATTTTATGTTGTTGACTGGTATTTTTCATTTCTGATGGAAACAAACAGGACATTAATCTTCAGGGTTTTTTCCTGATATACTTCATCTCCTAGTCTTGTCTTACCCTTCTATAAAACCAGTACTTAGTAATCTAAGGTCATGAGTTCATGAATTGGAGCACAGATTTACATAGCCTGATACTGTGGTTAATTCAGAAATAATTTGTATTTGCTATTTGAGCACAGGCACATGTTCAGATACATGCTTTCTTATTTCCCTTAAGCCTTTTTGTCACCCTGTCCTTCACCTTTGTTGCTCTTGACACTAATGAAGAATTGACCATTTTGCTACTGATGGTGTTTTTCTAAGTAATATGATGAGAGTTTTTAGGACACAGTTCTAAAGATTCCTTTATTCCTAGAAGATCATAGATCTCTGAGCTAGATTATTTTTTCTGTTTCTGTTCAGTATCATTCCATTGTTTATGCTTTATCCTACACCTTTGGAGAGAAAATTTTATTTTGTACTTCTAATATATGGTTTGTGACTTCTAGAGTTACCGAGAAATATGTTGCAGCAAAGTAAGCTTTAATTTTGTTGCATAATTTATAAGCTAAATGTTTACATTTGCTTTTTTGAACTACAGGATACCAGAAGGTCCCATTGATCAGGGACCAGCTTCAGGAAGGGTTCGTGCTTTAGAAGAACAGCTTTTGAAGGCCAAAGAACAGATTGAAAATTATAAGAAACAAACTAGAAATGGTAGGTGATTATGCAGTGTTTTTCCTCTTTAATATGTTGATATTACTACAAATAATTAAAGACTTTCTTTCATCAAAATGTTGGGAATATTGATACTATTTATTCTTTGACTGCAGGTCTGGGGAAGGATCATGAAATCCTAAGGAGGAGGATTGAAAATGGAGCTAAAGAGCTCTGGTTTTTTCTACAAAGTGAATTGAAGAAATTAAAGAATTTAGAAGGAAATGTACTCCAAAGACATGCAGATGAATTTCTGTCAGATTTGGGACATCATGAAAGGTGCTATTCTTTTTTTACATTTCACTTGGGCTTTGGTAAAGATTATAATCTAAGAATATAAACTGGAACTTCTGTTAATTTCCCTGCTGAATGGTAAGTGATACCTACCATATTTAGGAGAAGAGTACCTGAGGTTTCAAGGACAATAATTCCCAAACGTAGTTCATCAACTAAAACATATCACTGGAAAATATTATTTAAAATGTATTTCTAGGGGCACCTGGGTGGCTCAGTCGGTTAAGCATCTGCCTTTGGCTCAGGTCATGATCCCAGGGTCCTGGGATCGAGGCCCACATTGGGCTCCTTGCTCAGCAGGGAGCCTGCTTCTCCCTCTGCCTGCTGCTCCTCCTGCTTGTGCTCTCTCCCTCTCTCTGCTCTCTCTCTGACAAATAAATAAAATCTTAAAAAAATTTTTTTTAATAAAAATAAATTGTATTTCTAGAAATCATTTTTTAAATTTTTTATTGTTATGTTAATCACCATACGTTACATCATTAGTTTTTGATGTAGTGTTCCATGATGCATTGTTTGTGCATAACACCCAGTGCTCCATGCAGAACGTGCCCTCTTTAATACCCATCACCAGGCTAACCCATCCTCCCACCCCCCTCCCCTCTAGAACCCTCAGTTTGTTTTTCAGAGTCCATCGTCTCTCATGGTTCGTCTCCCCCTCCGATTCCCCACCTTCATTCTTCACCTCCTGCTATCTTCTTTTTTTTTTTTTTTCTTAATATATATTGCTTTATTTATTTCAGAGGTACAGGTCTGTGATTCAACAGTCTTACACAATTCACAGCGCTCACCATAGCACATACCCTCCCCAATGTCTACCACCCAGCCACCCCATCCGTCCTACCCCACCCCCCACTCCAACAACCCTCAGTTTGTTTCCTGAGATTAAGAATTCCTCATATCAGTGAGGTCATATGATACATGTCTTTCTCTGATTGACTTATTTCGCTCAGCATAACACCCTCCAGTTCCATCCACGTTGTTGCAAATGGCAAGATCTCATTCCTTTTGATGGCTGCATAATATCCCATCGTATATATATACCACATCTTCTTTATCCATTCATCTGTCGATGGACATCTTGGCTCTTTCCACAGTTTGTCTATTGTGGACATTGCTACTGTAAACATTGGGGTGCACATACCCCTTCGGATCCCTACATTTGTATCTTTGGGGTGAATACCCAGTAGTGCAATTGCTGGATCGTATGGTAGCTCTATTTTCAACTTTTTGAGGAACCTGCATCCTGTTTTCCAGAGTGACTGCACCAGCTTGCATTCCCACCAACAGTGTAGGAGGGCTCCCCTTTCTCCGCATCCCCGCCAACATCTGTCATTTCCTGACTTGTTAATTTTAGCCATTCTGACTGGTGTGAGGTGGTATCTCATTGAGGTTTTGATTTGGATAGAAATCTTTATATAATAAGCCCTAAGTAAACTCTGAAGGTAGTGATGTCAGCCAGTAATACATTAAAATATCTTCCTGTAAATTTCCTTCATATACAATCAATAATTGGAGTATGCAGTTTTTACATTACAGTACATTGGAACTCATACTGAGGCTGGCAGTTATGTTTCTAATTCAGACATTAAAAACTTTAAAATAGCACCTTTTTAGGATTTCTAATTAAAGGTTAAAAGTTTTTTGATGAAAGTGTGCATTCTTTTAATTATTTTTCTACTTAGTTGCTAGAAATAAGAATCTGAAATCTCCTGTTAAGTTTATTTCTCCTGTTTACACATTCCTGAAAATATGCAGTTTATCTTCCATAGAAAGGAAAACCTTTTGGTACTGGTATATTCATGCAGAACACAGTGTATCTGAGAATCATTATAAATAAAATGAAACCTGTCCTTATGCCTATTATATATACAAGTCTATATTCCCAGTAGGATTCTGATGGCAATTACTGTCTCATTAGTGAACAGTAAAAGAAAAATTGTTGTATTAACACAACCTACCACTGTGAAGAAGAAAAGAATTACTCCACAACCAAGAGATTCATATATATTAACATCATTAGCAATATTGTACGGATTTTGAAATATTGTTGTGCTATTTTAAGTGAAATTACAAGTAAAATCCATCAGTTTATTGGAATCATCTTAGCATTAATCTACAGAAGTAAGCATAAATTTCAAGAGGCATTCAGCCCTCCCTTTGTAAGTTTTAGCCCTTTGTAAGTTTTAGATCATCAGACCAAATGCTGACTATATCCTTATTGCTTCTCTACCCTAAAGCTAATTCTGGGCATCATGATTCTTCTAATTGGAGCTGTGTGCTTGTGTGCTTTGCTTATCAAAGCTTTATAGGAAAATGTAGATCTGAAGAGGATTTGAGTTGGGTAGACTAGGTGGTATTTAAAGGAGAATTTTGGCTATTGAATTCTTAGTGTTTAATTTTAAATTTTGAGTGATTTAATTAAAGTACTTGAGAATTTAACTTTCAGGTCTTTTCTAAATTAAAATTATTATTTAAAGAATTATTTTGTGCATATATTTTGTGACTGTATGTAGAAATGGAAAAACACGTACAAATGTAAAAAGTGGGCCCTAAAGTTGATGTAAATCAATGTTAAATTTTTTGTAAGTTGCATTTTGTTTTAAATATATTATGTTCCTGACACTACCTTTTAGTATATGTTAAATAATACTATTTTACTGAAAACAAAAATGGAAAGGTACCCAAGGTACCCCAGTCAATTTCTTTTGCTATCTAAAGCAGAAGTTCTAAGGAACTTGGGATGTAACTTCACAGGGTAATTTAACTTGAGGCAGCTGTATCAGAATGCAGTCAGACAATAATGAGCAAAGCATAGCCAGACACTAGAGAAATAACCCTAAAGTTACGAATGTACAAGTAGAGAGGATTTGTGTGTATGTGGAATATGCTATCTTACTGATAATATTCAAGATTTTTAAGTATAAGAATTAAAATTAAAACAGACTTTTGTGTTTGCCTCTGGTGATTTTTACATTACACAAAAATCCTCATTGCATTTTTACACTTGCCCGAATATAGTGTATAGGTTGTCTCTGGACTAAAAGTCTGTGTTCTCTGAGAAATCAGTTAGAGGTTGAGTTGATCAATGTTTTTGTTCAGCTTTCCCTATGAATCACTTTTGTCAATTTTTAGTTCAGAAAGACATCAATTATAGGTAACAAATTTATGGGCTTTTGTTTTTTCGAAAGGGTTTTTTTTTTCTTTCTTAAAACTTTGTTCTGATAGAAACACTGATCCTCTTTTTTTCCCCCTTTCTAAATCAGTTTTATTGTGACATAATTTATATACAATAAAATGTATGTACTTTAGTCTATGTTTCTATGAGTTTTGACAAATGCTTGCAGTTTTGTTACCACCACCACAATCAAGATACAGAACATTGCTACTACCCTGAGAAATTTCCTCATGCTCCTTTGTAGTCAGCACCTTCCCAACCCCAGTCCTTGGCGGTCATTAGGTCTGTTTCCTGTACCTATAATTCTGCCTTTTCCAGAATTTTGTGTAAATGCAATCATTATATTATGTAGCTTTTTGAGTGTGGTTTCTTCCACTTGGCATAATGCATCTGAGATTCACCACGTTGTTCTGTGTATTGGTAGTTCATTCTTCTTATTGCTAAGTAATATCTCACTGTATGGATATACCACTGATAGTTTATCCATTCACCAGTTGAAGGACATTTGGGTTGTTTACTTGTTTTGGTGATTATGCGTAAAGCCACTACAAACATTAACATGCATGTTTTTGCAGAAACATGTTTTCATTGCTTTTGGATTAAATATCTAGAGCTGGATTTGTGGGTCATGTGTTGAGTGTCTCTTTAATTTATAAGACACTGCCAAACTAGATTTTCAAGTGATGGTTTCATTCTAGCAATTGCATATCACCATACTTCCTAGTAATACAGTCAAATTTACCTGCTGCTTTTGACATCATTGATCATGAGTTGACTGTGGCCTCTTTCAAATAGAGGAAAATTAACAGTTTAGAGTGATTATTTTTGTCATTGTGATTTTATTATTTGTGTAGTAGTATGGGTTCAGTGCTTGGATTTATAGCTATACATATCTGTCCCTGAACCTCTGCGGATATCATGGAAAATTCTGCCTTATCACCATCTTAGGTTGCCCAGAGACATATTTAACTTAATCACTGTTGCTTTGGTTCTTTTTGCATTTCTTATATTGCCAGACCCCAATGTTTATGAAGTAGTTCCTGGAGCTACTTCTTTTCTGATTTTAAATTATAGCAATTATTAAACTTCAGACTGAATGACAGGAGGGCTTACAGGGCTGATGAACTATTTCTCAATTTAGTTGACTGAAATTACTGAGAAATTATCTGGTGAAGCAGCACATCTCATTGCTCTGGCCTGGTCTGCATCATCTCATTATCAGTAATATATAAAACGCTTTGGTAAGACTGAGGTGAGATATTTCTCAAATGATAAATGATACTTATGGCTAATTATGCTGATTGTTTGATACTGTGTATAGGGGATTATGTAGCAAAGGAAAGGACTTCGACTCAGATAAGGAGTGCAATATCTAGTTATAGGGAAGATTAGTAGCTTAATAGCTTATAGATTTATTTGATCAGAATTGCTGATCATAGCTATTATAGCACAATAGCTTGTGTTTTCACTCTCTTTATAAGGTAGATGCTACTAGACTGTCTTTGAAAGGTCAAAGAGTTGATATTTCCATTCTTGAAAAGTTAAGTTTTGTGAACCTTCAAAGCTGTTCTTGTTTTTTATTTCATACACACACACAGAGGAGGGAATGAAGGAAGACCTTAAGTTCTTTGAGATGTGACCCGATTGAGAATTACATTAAACTGGAATGTAGATCACTCTTTCTTCAGTTTTTAATTCCTTTAGACAAAATGTTTGTGTATGATTGTCTTTCTCCTAAGGAATCCAGGCTTATTTTTAAGTGGTACTAGAACATTCCTCCCAATATCCATGGACAGAGGGAACATTGTCATATGAAATTGTCCTTATTCTTCTTATCACTTAGTCTCTATCAGCCAGATCATGATCCTCCATCTTCAGTAAGGAAACATCCTCCTCTAAAATAAAGTTTGCACTGGAAGGAGAATCTAAAGGTAGAAAAGGTGTCTCATCTAATTGCTCTGATTCTGCTTTGCCTGCCCCCAACCTTACATCTCCTTGGGTGTGGTTGATTTGACACTCTCAAATAAATAAATAAATAAACCTTAAAAAAAAACTGAGAAAATAAACTTCCAGCTGAGCCCTGTAACACCATTATAGTCTAAGATTTCTCATGTGTTTCCATGATCAGCTCACACAATATCATATGGGTGGTGACATTTCCCCTAGTAAAACTATAAAAGAGTACTGTAGGCTACATAATAATCTATAGGGGCCTCAGTTTTATTATCTGAAAAAAACTTAGAAGTTGAACCTCTGTTTGTTGTGTAAGACTGTAAGTTAATTTCTCAAGGAGGCAGTAAGTTGTAGGTTTGGTGTTTCCAACTACAGTTACTCTTTTTCATAAAATATTTTGAAAATGTTTTGACTCTTCAGTTAGAATAATATAAAAATAAAGCATCACATAATCAACTGTTGCCCTGTTTAAAGAAGGGCAAACATGGCAACAGTCAAGGTGCAAAGTGTTCTGTGCACTAATGTTGACACATTAAGCAAACGCCTAAAATCCTTCACAGATGACCCACTGTTGGATGTATATTTTAAATTATGGCTATTATTTTTAACTTTTATTTGTACATTAATAGTTTTGCTTTATTCAAAGATGCTAGCTCTTATTAGATACTCTCTGCTAATTGTGTGTAGTTTTAATGGTTTTCTATGATAATAAATAAGATTTTGGTTTTTCCTGTGGGGGTGCCATTGGTTTGTTATTAAATGGTTTAGCAACTAGTAACAGAGAATTGAGACTATGCCATGTACTCCTAGGTAAATCACAATTGTTAAAGGCTGGTTTCATTATCTCTTAAATGAGTTCTCACTAATTAATCCCCTTCTTCAGAGTGCTATAAGGCACAGGACATTGGATCATTTTTCTGACTGGCCTTCAGTACCATGTATTACTTTCACCCACACCCAGTGGATATTTTCTCTTAGTTGTAGAATTATTAGTAGGTACTCTTCATATACAAGGTAAAAGCTCTGAGACAACTCTGAGGCATTGGAGTATAAATAGCAATGTGTAGTCCGTTCAGGCTACTATAACAAAAATACCAAAAACTGTGTAGCTTATAAACAACAGAAACATTTCTCACAGTTCTGGAGCCAGGGAAGTCCAAGATCAAGTCCAGATTTGGTGTCTGGTGAGGACCTGCTTTCTTGTTCATGGACAGCACCTTCTCACTGTGTCCTCACATGGTGGAAGGGGCTAAAGAGTTCTGTGGAGTCTTTTATAAGAGCACTAATCCCATTCATAAGGGTTCTACCCTCATGACCTAATAAGCACCTCGCAAAGATCCAACTTTGGGCCATACCCTGTTTTTGTGAATAAAGTTTTATTGGAAAACAGGCACATGCATGCATTTACTTACTGTCTTTGGCAGCTTTCCTGCTACAAAAGCAAAAGAGGCCCACAAAGCCTGAAATATTTACTATCAGGCCCCTTATAGAAAAATGTTTGCTGAACCTTGGTTTGGAAATTGTTTAAGAGTTATGTCAGAATTTTCCTGTCATCTTTTATTCCAACCACTCAGAGTGTTTATGTATGAAGAGATAAGTTAAGAGGGGTAAAGAAATGACAGAACAAAAATGTAGTATTCAAGTACTGGCACCAACTTATTTCTCTCCCTTATGTTAATTTACCTATTTCTTTGCTATGGGTTTCCACTTCCCCCTGATACCTGTAGTTCTCTGTGTTGGGAAATAAGTGCAGCTGACTGGCCTGGGGGAAAACAGTATATTTTTCTCAATGGTGGAAATTTACTGTAGGAACGAATCTTGGATGTTAGGGACTAATTGTTGAGTTTCACAGTCTTAATAGAAAATAAAGAATGAGAACCAGCATCAGTGAGCATCAATCTTTATGAAGAATTTGATTCTCTTCTTATGATTTTGTGTAATCCTATGATGAAGTACAAGTAAGTTAAACTTCCAAATGTTGTTTGTTTTATAGGTCTATAATGACGGATCTATACTACCTCAGTCAAACAGATGGAGCGGGTGATTGGCGGGAAAAAGAGGCCAAAGATCTGACAGAGCTGGTCCAGCGGAGAATAACATACCTTCAGGTAAGAAAACTAGGTAAAGAAAGAAACATAAATGAAAAAAGAAGGAAAATCATAATAAGACTAAGAGTTGCTGTTGGTTTTTAGTCTTCCTAGCCCTTTTTTTTTTTAAGTATTTACTCATTTTACATATTTGTTCAGAAAGATGCTGTATTATGTCTTCAGTGCAATACAAAGATGTCTAAAACAAAGCCTCTGCTTTAAAGGAGCTACTTCTTACACACACACACACACACACACACAACAATGCAAAGTAGGAAGGGGTACATTTTACGTGAGACATACAGATGAAATGCTCATTGAAGGAAGAAATGTCAGGGATAGCTTTGTGGAAAAGGTTTTTGAATTGAGCTGAAAAGGACAATTGGATAGGATTTAGGCACACCGAAATGGAAAAGAGTGTACTAGCTGGAGCCTATGATATGAATAATGGTCCATAGTTGGGAAAGAGCAGGACAGGAACCCATTGAGTAATGGGACATTTTAATTTGTCTGGAGTTTTGGGTTGTGTAAACAGGTGGGGTGTAAAATAAGCTGGAAAAGGTAGGTTTGGGAGCCAGATTGCAGAGGTCCTTGGGTGCAGGTTAAGCTTTATGGTGCATAAGCAGCAAGTGGTTGCTAAAAGATTTTGTTTCATAAACATCATTATAACAGCAAACAGCCACAAGTCCCAGGCCCTTTTACATTTATTCTCATCTTTTTTTTGTGTTTTCTTCTAACTCTTATTAATATGCATACTCAGTCTTACATATTTGTAAGAACAGAATTGATTTACTTTTTAAATTCTGGTTTTTTGCTTAATATGTCATAAGCTTTTTTCTATTTTGGAGCCACATCCCACTTTTGAAAGATTTTTACACTCAAGAGCAGCATGATGAGGGTGGTACTATTAATCTGTATTATTTTGGCTGAACTGGATTAGTATTGGAAGAGACTAGAAGCAAGGAAACCATTTAGAAGGTGAGGACCACCCTGCAGGTGAGAAATATGGAGGTATGTGGCAGTTTGCATTGGAAGTGAAGAGACAAAGTTGAGAGAGACTGGGAAGGTGGAACTGATAGGCCCTTCCAAGTGGGTGAAACAGCTCAAGTGACCAGGATGATAGGTGCATTGTTATCTGACAGGGAACTTAAAGAAAGAATAGTGTTGGGGTAAACAATGAATTAGAAGTAATTTCATTCAAAATGCTGGAAGTTGAAAACCACGCCCATCCTTTTCTAATACTATTAATGGTATATTTTCTGTGTACAGTCACTCTGCTTTCCTTCTAAGGTTAAAGTGTCTTGTAAAATTAAAATAATAACAGTGACCTAATTCTCTATATTTCAAGGTGCACATTTTCCTACACTTAAATAGGAAAAAATAGAAAATGAAGTGTTTAAAGAGATCATTAAAAACCAAACTGATTTTGGCATGCTATCTTGGTCTCATACTCCCATGACCATTCATCAGAGGTGTCTGCAGAATGAGAAACACTTGTCTCCTCTAGGGAAGAGGTAATTATCTCCTATCAACTAGAACCTCATTCAATGGACTATAAACAGCTGGTGGTGCAGAACTATCATCCTCATTTAAAATGGAAATAACTATGGTTTCTGAGTTCCTTCCATTTCCACATATTCATTAGATTTTTATTCAACAAAATTATATTTAAACTATGATTTGGTCATAGTTCAGCTCCACATACTGTAACAAGTACCTGCCACCTGCTTTAGTTTATTTTTTCTTCTTGGCCAAATGCTTTTACTTATAGTGCAAATTTGATCCTCTATGTGCTGATTTTTCTGGTTCTGTGTTAGAGAATTTCACTTGTAAATCATGCTAATGATTTAAAACCATGTTGGCTTTTTTAATCTTTTAGACCATAGCAAAACAGCATTTCAGTTGGACCTTACTTTCAGTTTCAAATATTGCTATTTAACAGATGCTTACTTCCATGCTTTCCTTTTTTTTTTCCACTGAAAAAGAAAAAGTGGTTTTTAATATTCAAGGAGATGAGCAAAATCTCAGTAGGAAAAAACATTTCAGAAAAATATTTTTCTTTAATTATTTAATGTATTCATGATCATTTTTGTCATCTAGTCCAAAAGTTCTTTGAAGTCAGGAACTATATTTTTAACATATTATTTGTTAGAGATTAACAATGGCAGTCACTCACTCTTTACCTTCTTTGGATAGAGGTGAATAAGAGTCCTTTCTCCCATTGCAACAAAATTAAACACATACAGGTAAGGAATGCTTTCTCTGACTGGAGCTTTTATTCCCAGCTTAGAAAAGCACAACAGCTACTTTAAAAAGAATGATTTGTTACTGGTTTAACTAAATGGATTAGAGAGTTTAATCAGATGAGGTGAGCTATTTATACACATTTTTAAGAGTGATTACATTTTTTCCTGTTTTAACTTTTCTTGGTATTCAAATGTATTGGTGTTCCCAAATCATTACTTTAAGTGAAATATTGTAAAAAGGCTATTTAATTAACTTAAATTCTGAGAGACTTAACAGGCTTAGAAACTGAGTAGTATACTAGAAAATAAATCTGTAAAGGGAAATAAGGAAAAAAATCTTTGACCCTTAATACCTGTATTCTACATAAAAATAAGCAGTGCATATAACTTAATGGAGATTTTAGAAGGCTCTCCTTGTTTGGCCTATCAGGCAGCAGTTATATAAAGAATAATAATAATTTGTAGCTAACTAGGAAATAATAGGGAAAAGATACAATAAAAGAAAATGTTTTTAATAGTTTAAATCTGTTCAGGAGATTTTAGTCATTTAAATACCTATTGTGTTCCCAATAAATAATTCAGATGATTTTATAATTACTTTAGTGATTGGTTTGGACAGTTGAAAACATTCTCAGTTTTACTAGATTTTTACTCATTCTGATGAAATTTATTATCAGTTCTTATTATCACCAACAAGCAGTTTTCTAAACTCTAATTTATTTAAGGTATAGTGCAAGACCTGGTCAAAGAAAACAACCTAGATTAAACCCTTGTCTTAATCCATAATCGGTTTCATTTTAAATCTAAGCCTTTTTGCAACTCTCCAATGCTTTGAATTGAGCAAATATCATTATGTCTCATGAAAATCCTGCTTGACTTAGTTATATAGTTCAGTCAAGTTTAGTCTCAATGTTAGATATTCATTCATTTATTCTATACCGTGGTTTTACTTGGGAGAAGCAATTTCATAAAAGTTACTAGAAAGTAAAAAAATACATATGCCAACTAGACTTCAGTGAGACAAAGTTCCATGGTTGTCTTAGTTAAAATTATTTTCTCTTTAGAGTTGAAGGAGTTATGGAGTGGTATAAAAAGGCTAAACTGACTGAAAGATTATAATAATCTTATTGAAGACAACCTTGGGTATCCTGTTAGGCTCAAGTAGAATGGAGCAAGTAATTCTCTTAAGGTCTTAGTCTTCTCTATGTTTACCTGAAAGGTTCTGTATCCATAAAGTAAACATAATATTGGGTTGTTTTAAATACCATTTTGTGCTGGTCTTTACTAGTGTGCTATGTAAATCATAACAAATTGAGAAAGTGCTGTTTTTTATATTTTGAAATCTAATTTCAGATATCAACTCCAGGCGTGTTTTAAAAACTACACATTGCTGATATTTTCATCACGAGTCCACATTTTGCCATAATATAAGTCATTTTTCTAGACTTTTGATTGACATGGAAGAGATTCTGTTTTCATTACTGTTATTATAATTTACTTTGTGGCTTCTAATCAGCTCATATTAAATTCTAATCAGCTCATATTAAACAAACAATGGAAGAGATCACAAATGCCTTAGTTTCTTGTTTGGAACAGTTTGAAGTTGGCAACCACAGTGGTGAGAGCTGCTAGTTAGGGCATATAGCTTATGGCAAAAGGCATTTCCCAGTTTACTTGAAATTATCTGTCTTCTGGTTCAGGATAATTTTTTTTCTACCTAGACCCAAAGTTGACTATTTAAGCAATATTGAGCCCATTTTCAGTGTAATCTAAGTAAAGCATATAAAAAATAACAATAGTAAAAGATGTTTTGGGGGGGGCATTGCTTGTTTATGTTGTGAATAGGACTTTACTAACCTACCAGTTTCCAGTAAATTTTCCTTGTTTTCATAGAAAAGTAAAAGATGTGCAAATGGAGAACAAGTATTTTACTTTTTAAAGGAAGATAGAGATTTGTTTTTTCCATTCAAAAACAACAGACTGGCTAGAGATACAGCAATTTCTCTTTTCCTCTGTGGATTCCAGCAATTGTAGGTGGTCTATAAAATGGAAAGTGTCCAGGTCACACTAGGAATGCATTGTTGAGGCTATTAAACATGTATTTCAGATTGTGAAGAGACCCTAACTCCAACACAGGATGTAGACACATTTTTCTTTGACAGGACAAATTCTTTAAAATAGATTTAAGGCTAGAATATAACTATAAACTTCATTTGCCTGCTGGTGTACTGATCATGAGATCAAACCCATCATGAGGTGTCCTCAGAGTTGTGAAATGTGTTCTAATGAGTGATTCAGACAATAATTACATTTCTGCCCAACAAGGATGAAAACCAAAATAAAGTCAGAGGTAGTAATACTTGTAACTCATTAGGCAAAGTCATTAGCTTAGCTGTATTAAGATGTTAATTAAATATGTAAAACAACTGGAGTAGGGACAAACTTTTAGGACCTTTCCCTGTTTGAAAGAAATTATTAGTTTGAGAAGAGATCAAATAGAGAAAAGTAGACAGTTTCTTAGAACTAAGACTTATGAGTATACTGAGAAGGAGACTGTCTTCCTCAAGAACAAAAATATAAACAGTTTTGATGAGGAAAGAACAAGAAGTGGTAAGTAGATACAGTGTCAGGAGTAGCTTTCATAAAATGAAAGAGGGATTGTTATACTAGAAGTTGAAGGACAAAGGTGGTGGTAAGAAAAAAAAGAAAATTTATTAAAGGTAGTTTTCTAAGCATTATTAAAAACCACATTATCTTGAATTCTTATAGATTTTACAGAGCCCTTGCATGTGGGAGCATAGGTGTGATTGAATTGTTTGTTTTGTTCGCTTATTCAACAAGTATTTGGATGTACTGGACATTAGGTATGTTACTAAGGATTTAATGGTGAACAAACAGATATGGTATGTTGTCTGCCCTCAGAAAGCTTAGAGTTTAGTAACATTCTCAGAGTATCTCTGAATTAATTATCCTCAAATACACACAACTGCATAGACACACAATTTTTTTTAATTCCTGTAGTTTTTTGTTTTGATGTTTATATTTTTGTCTCATTATTTGGATCTTTTTACTAATTCCCCTATCTCTATTACACTAATATTTGCTACAGGCTTTTTTTTTTTTTTTAAGATTTTATTTATTTGTCAGAGAGAGAGAGAGTGTGCATAAGCGGGGGGGGGGGGGGTGGCAGGCAGAGGGAGAAGCAGGCTCCCCGCTGAGCAAGGAGCCCGATGTGGCACTCCATCCCAGGACCCTGGGATCATGACCTGAGCTGAAGGCAGACACCTAACCAACTGAGACACCCAGGCATCAAACTACAGGCTTTTTTATTACTCTTTTTAATAAAGTTTTTATTATGGAAAACTTTCAGCATATATAAAAATGAGAAACTAGTGAACCCCTATGTACCCATTATCCAGCTTTAATAATTATCAGTTCATGGTCAGTTTTGTTTCATCTGTACTGCCATCACTCCTTACGATCTGCAGGATCATTTTGAAACAAATCCTAGACATTTTATCATTTTATTTATAAATATTCAGAATAAATTTCTAGAAGTTAAAGATACTTTTTCAAAACATAACTGCATGCTAAGAATAGTTCTTTAATATCAAATAACCAGTCATCGATCAAATTTCTCTGATTGTCAAGCACATTTTTAATGTGCTATTTAAAAACTGATTATCTGGGGAGGAATTCCAAGAAATGGCAGAGTAGGGAGCACCAAGAATCTGTCTCCCCCACCTAGACATCAGTTGCACTGGCAGAAACTAATATAACCAATTTGGAACTCTGGAGTCAGTTGAAGGCTTACAACTTCCAGGGGAAAGCTTTGACTGTAAATTTCATTAGGTTTGGTTAATTTCTGCTCTTAAGCTCCACAGTAACTGCCCATCCCCAACCTCCAGCCTCATGGTAGCAGCTGTGTACATGTTCAACATAGGAAAATTGATCACTGTAATATGCTGCATCAACAAAATAAAGGAAAAAAAATCTGATCATCTTGGTTGATGCAGAAAAAACATTCAACAAAATTCAATACCTTTTCATGGTAAAAACAATGAACAAAAGAGGAACAGAAGGAAACTACCTCAGCATATAAAAGCTTGATTTTTGTAAATTGATCTTGTATCCTGCAACTTTGTTAAGCTTATACATTAGTTCTAGTAGCTTTTTTGTAGATTCCATCAGGTTTACCACATAGATTATCATGTCATACCTAAATAAACATGTTTACTTAGTCATTTTCAATTTGGATGCCATTCTGCAGAACTCTCTTAAAATTCATTCACCTTAATTACATAGTATAATTTAGTATTAGCATAACATACAGTAAATCACAAATTTAGTTCCTTCTTTTAAAATCCTTGCCAAAGTCTGATTTGGGACTTTAGATTTTCTTAGCAAGAGTTTTAAAACATTTTGAGACGCCTAATGATTATGGAGGCAGTTTTTAAATTCCTAACAGTGCGGTCAGCAAAACTCTGCCAGCATTTTGTTGTTGTTTTTGTTGTTGTTGTTTAAATATTTGAGAGAGAGAGCATGAGCAGGACGGGCGGCAGGGAAGGAGGAGAGAATCTGAAGACTGTGCGTTGCGTGTGGAGCCTGATGCAGGGTTCGATCTCACGACCCTGAGATCATGCCTGAGCTGAAACCCACAGTCAGATGCTTAACTGACTGCACCACCCAGGTGCCCTAGCATTTTGTTGTTTTGAAGTTTACATACTTATTATATATTTGTGCCTTCTTAATTATCAATAAGAACACTTTTATTTTAATTTTTTTGTGTTTATGTTTATTTTTTTCTTCCAAGTTTTTATTTAAATTCCAGTCAGTTAACATAGGTGTAATATTAGTTTGAGAAAGACTTTTAAAACATCATTCCTTAGTGAGGTATATAAGAGAATGCATATGAGGTTCTTAACATATGTTACCTAGAAAAAAATAAGCAACTGATGACATTCTAGATGCTACTCCCCCAAACCATTTTATCTTTGAGGATAAAAACACCTAATAAAGATTTTATCCTCCTTACTTTTTTGAATATAAGTTGAACTTAAATTAGATTTTGTTTAATTTAGGTATATCAGTCTAGCATCTACTTGTTTTGAACATTATTCCATTTCCTCAATGGTTTTCTATTTCTGGAAATATGCCTCTTTTCTTCCTAAGAAATGGCAAATTTCACTATAGTTTGACTCTGCCCTAGGTTACAATATACAGTGTTGTTATAGAAACAGTTTTCCAAATCTTAAAGCAGATCTGGTTTCCACATAGGAATAGTGTTATAATTGGGGATTTTGACCCCGACTACCAACTCCCAGGCCAGAGGTTCATCTTCCAGAATCCTGGTCTCAATTCCAGCAAGGCAAGAAGTGGGGAGTGGCAAAGTTCCCATGAAAGGAAGAGGGAGGCTACCGACCAGAGGTGGATTCAGATTTGGGGGCTGGACTTGAAACCTCTACAGTTTTAGACGCTCTCTTTTAGAAAAAGGAATACAAATACAGAATTAAATATTAAACAGTTGATTCTCACTATTTGCATCAATTATGTTCTATAAAGTCACCAAAAACACTGAATTAGTGAACCTCTGCTCCTGGATTCCTATGAATCTCTGATCACAACTTTTTTTTTTTTTAATGTGCAGTTAGCCACTGTATAGTACATAATTAGTTTTTGGTGTAGTGTAAAGATTCATTAGTTAAGTATAACACCCAGTGCTTATCATAGCACATGCCCTCCTCAGTTTTTGTCAACCAATTAATATATGACCTTGTGTTATGTATGTTTCTGTTTAAAAACATTTTGTATAATACATATTGTTGATTCATTAACATTTAACTCATAGTTTATAGCACTGCAAGTCATACTTGAATGAAACTTATGTAACACACATATTTTTTCAGTAAGGCATATCACAGCTTTCCTGTGCTTAGGAACGCTAGACAGCACTTCAGCACTATGCTTAGGGGCGATTTTAAACAGTGAAGTAGTCAACAAATGCACAAAAATGCAAAAAACATGGCATTGTATAGATTGCAAAAGGATGCTTGTTCATAGTATGACAGCTAAAACAAGAAGGCAAAATGCTACCTTGTTTGACCTCAGCTGAGAACTGTGTGCTTCGGGCAGCTCATATTTTCACTGTATTGCATGTGCCCACAAGTGATCCTGAGAGCACCTCAAGTACTGATTTTGAGATTGCAAGTAAATTTTAGCTAGTATGCAAATTTGCAAATATGGAACCTATGACTAGTGAGGATCAGTTATTTATAATGAAAAAAAGAAATACCAACAAATTAAAATTTTACAAAGTTGACATATACCATAACAGAATATTCCAGAAAAATTGAAAGTCTTATTAACTGCCTGACACTCTTTATAATACTGTTTTCCCCATATTTCTTCATACTTTATTATTTATAGGATTTTCTATAAAGTGAATTTACAGTGATTTCATAATATTTTCTATAAAGAGAAAGGAAAGATTGAATCAGATCTTTCTCTAACATGGTTGATGAAAAAAGTTTTTTATTTTTATTTTTTTTAATATATTTTTTTTATTTATTTGAGAGAGAGAGAGAGACAGAGATAGTGGGAGAGAGCATGAGTGGGGAGGAGAGGGAGAAGCAGGCTTCCCACTGAGCAGGGAGCCTGATTCAGGGCTCCATCCCAGGACCCCAGGATCGTGACCTGAGCCAGAGATGCTTAACCGACTGAGCCACCCACGTGCCCAATATTAATGACAGAAGAGAACTTCTGTGTTGACTAGGCATTATTGAGAACTGACTCCCAATTCTCTGATTACCTGACACTTCCCATGCTGGGTGCAATGGGATCCATTGACATTGTAGTATAACCCATTGCCCTGTATCTATGTCACAAAAATAGCTGCACAAAAGTAATCCTGAACCACATAAATATATCCCTGTAGATCTAAACTAAATGAATCCCCAGCTTAATTTTCCCATAACAGGATCCCAGCAATGCTAAAGGCTACTTCATTGCCACCCAAAACTGATATCAACACCAGGAAAATGAGATGGGAGGGAATTCCAAGTGGAACAAGGCAGCCATCTTAACTCATTGTGGTCAAAGTTTACAATTTTTGCAAAAATACATGACCAGATGAACACATTACATAAACCCTCCTCCTCCTGGGGCCTTTGAAGGTCACAATTTCACAACCTGTTCAAATGAGCGTCCCTTCAGCTTACATTTCAGTAAACCCACTCTGCCCCTAAGGAAGCCCTTCTCACTGAACTAGGAGGGAATCTTATGTCCCTTAGACATAAGATTACATAAGATTCCCTAAGAACCACTGTAATTAAGAAATCTGAAAGAGAGAAAAACATATGGCAAAATTAGATGAAAAGTAATAGATGCTGATGATTTAAGATTGAGTGGGTTCTGTCTCAAGGACACAGATAACAAAGAAAAACTAGGTTGCCTCCAGTTAAAATTTCACTTTATTTATTTTTAAAGATATTTATTTATTTATTTATTTATTTATTTATTTATTTGAGAGAGAGAGAGAGAGAGAGCACGAGGGGAGGAGGGTTGGAGGGAGAAGCAGACTCCCCACTGAGCAGGGAGCCTGACGAGGGACTTGATCCCGGGACTGCAGGATCATGACCTGAGCTGAAGGTGGTCGTTCAACCGACTGAGCCACCCAGGCGCCCCAGAATTTCACTTTATTTATAAAGCAGCTTTCTGACTAGGACTTTCACTGTCCTTCAATCCCTAGAGTATGCAGCACTTTCTCAAATTGACCAGCCTACAATTGATTATCAGCTCTTGTTCACTGACTGCCCACAACCTTCGTGTAAAACTGCCATGCTCTAGGTGTAAGTCCTGGTTACTGTAGACAATAACCGTGTCTGTTCCATAAGCTTCACTACCCACTCTTCCTGTGCTCCCACCCGCTGAGTGTTTAACTCAGGACTCTGCCATTTACTAGGCAAGTTACACCAACTTCTCCAAGCCTCAGTTTATTCTGCTACATATTGAATATAACAACACCTGCCTCATAAGAGTTTTGCTTACTACCTAGCAATAGAGAAACTGTATAGAAGGGGCAGCAGACAGACATTATTCATCCTCACAACTTCCTTTAATATAGCAGAAGATTAAGAAGAAATATCTCTTCCCTTTCACCTTTCAATTAAAGGACTTTAATGAGACCTTGAGATATTTGGATGTTTTATCATCTATTTTCAACCTTGAACCCAGTATAACAGCAATGTAATGACTTGAATGTCTCAATTTTCCTTTGAAAAAATAGATTCAGTACTAGCCTTTCTCAGATGGGTTTTTGAAGTGATATGAGCTATGCAAATCATACATACCACCCCCTGATAAATATTTATCATAACTGGCATTTTTGGCTTAGGCAGGTCAAATATATGATGGCATTCTATACAGACCATCCAAGCACTTTTTAGAATAGCTACTACAGTACTATAAGCAATATGAGAACTATCACGCCCTTTTCTAGTGTCAGAGCATATCTATGTATTTTAATTTATTGCATAGACATGTAGTTGTATGCTTTTATGACTTATCACTGACTCACATCTAAGACTTACTTGATCTTAGATTCTTAGTCAGTACTCTGTCTTAACTGCAAGTTGTGATATTCACCATTAACAAGTGCTTTGAGGAGCCAGTATTTTGTTTGTTTTTGTTTTGTTTGTTTTATTTTCCTGGTGCTTTGTTGAAGGTGACTAACTGAATATAAGCTTTAGGGCTGCTTTTAATATTGGCTGGTGAAGCCACATCCTATTTTGCACCTGCCCATCATTAGCAACATAAGACCTTGCCACAGAAACCTTAAACAGATTTCTCATGTACTGCATTAATAGAGGAAATTGAAGTATAACTTTTAAATAACTAAATGAGTAGAACCATAAAATACGAAGTTTCTAGGAGTGGCTTTTGCCTATATATATTGTTTCTACCTCTTAAGATGATTTCTTTATCATTATAAGAGATTATCAATTGTGAAAACACTTAGAAATTTGCAAAAGTCAGTAGAGAATATAGACTTTTTTTTGGGTAATGAACAAGTCTGAAGAAAAAAAGAGATACGGTAATATTATAATAGGGAAATCCTATGGGAAGTATGTTCAAAAAGTCATTATCTTCGCCTTTAATCATAACAGTAGTCATGAGAAGTGATTTTCTTCGGATTATAAAAAGCTTAACTTAATGGTGGTAGAATATAGAATGGTGTGCTAAGTAGATTAAAATTCAGATAGAGGTGTGAGTAGAAAGCCTGATTTTTCACAGAAGAAATGTTAAACATATCCTGACTTCCCCATTATATCTATCAAAACATCTTTCTTTCCAGGTGGTAAGAAATGAATATTACTTGTTCCTATCCAGTTTTCAGTGTTGTTTCATACACAGTAGAGGTATCCTTCCAGTATATCTATGGACGAGGTAAATGTCCGATTCAGAAAGAGGAGTCAAGATTTTAGCAACTGAGACATTAGGAAAATACTACTAGCATTGTAAGTAGAAAGTAACGTGGGCATTGGATTCTAGGTTTATTGAAGAACTAAATCTATGTATCTCATTAATGGTAAAAGATCTTAGAACTTGTATCAAATCAGAATACAAAACAGAATAAGATATACGTTCCCATATTCTTAAGGAACATGTATTCCTACCCATCTTGTCTAATGTTGTCTTTCCTTTTGCCAACCTGTTTTTACAGACTTTATTGGTCTAGACCAGAAGTCAACAAACTACTACCGTCAGGCCAAATCCAGCTCAGCTATTTTTGTAAATAAAGTTTTATTGGAACAAAGCCATGCATATTTCTTTAACTATCGTCTATGACTGTTTTCAGGCTACAGTGACAAACTTAAATAATTGTGACAGAATATCTGGCCTGCAAAGCCAGAGATATTTACTGTATGGTCCTTTACAGGAAAAGTTTGTTAACTGTGGCCTAGACAGTAATAGAAATAATTCTTAAATATTTTTGCCTTCTATTTTCTTTTGCTTCCTCCTCCTGTTCCTTCAGCTCAAGATTCAAATTATTGAAAAAAGGTTGGTTTATCATTTTTAAAAGAAACTTACATGAGCAAATGCTTCTGGAAACACAAAGTCGTTAGTTTTCCAGTAAGTAAATAGCATTATAGATGTGAGTTAAATGTGCATTAAATGAGACTATGTTGGGCTAAAATATAGGCTTCTGTTTCTGGATAAGATGTAGTAAACACATTATATCCTATTCTTCCTGCTAAGTACCCAAAAAAATCCTGTACAACATGGATCTTCTATGTTTGTTTATTTGCTTCTTTTATTCTTATATATCCCAGTTGGAGGTGCTAGAGAACCCTTCCACCTAAAAATACTAATGGATGGAGCCAAAAAAAGGCCTAATTTTTATTACATCTAACCTGTTCCAGGCAAACGTCATGAAAAAAGCTGCCCCCTGCCCTTCCTGGTGCCATCGCTATGGAGCTTGAGCACGTAGCCCTTTCCACCATACCTGCCTACCTGTCCTGCAGTAATGAGGACACCCCTACGTCTCCCAGCTAGTGTTACAACCTCAGAGGCTTTGGATAAAACCCATCCACGATCACCACACTGCAATAATGAGGCAGTTCCCATTCTCACCACCACTACAGTGGAGGGAGGGTTATAGAGAAAAGAAAGTTAGAGAACAGGATTTTTCAAATCTGTATTTGAAATCCTGGGCAGACCTCTGAACATCACATGCATGTAACTAATAAGAATTGATGCAGAAAAAGGTTTGAGAACTGAATTCTGATATGATATACCACCTAGGCTTCACACTGGCTCTTGGTTAGCCCACAAGTGGGGCAGAACAAAATAATACTGAAAAAGCTTTAACAATTAAATTGACATTTGAGCCACAGCCAATAAAAGTGAGCTAGGAATCTGTGTAGTTTGTTTCCTACCAAAATAGATCATTTAATAAAAAGCAGAGTCTCATAATATTCACCATATACCAAGAATCAGGAAAATCTTAACTCAAATGACAAAAGGTAATCAGCAGCAGCTAGTACACTGAGATGACACAGATGTTGGAATTACCTGATAAGGATTTTAAAGAAGATACAATAATAAAAATGCTCCATTAAGCAATTACAGACTTGAAACAAATGAAAAAATAGAAAGCCTGGGCAAAGAAATAGATGATATAAGGAAAAAACAAATGAAAATTTTAGAACGGAAAAATATGATAACCTAAGTAAAAAACTGGCTTATGATAGAATAGTTGTAACAGAGGAAAGAATCAGTACACTTGAACTTAGATCAATGGTAATTATCCAGTCTGACAACAGAGAGAATAAAGATTGAAAAAAAAGTAAACAGAGCCTCAGGGACCTATGGGACAATAACAGCAACAAAAATTTATGTTTGTTATATTTGGAGTCCAAGAAGGAGAGAAGTGTAAGAGGTAAGGGGTTGAAGAAATGACTGAAAACTTCCTAAATTTGGCAAGCCAACAAGTTCAAGAAGTTGAGCAAATTCCCAGTAGGAAAACCCCAAAGTAATCCATTTCCAGACACTTTATAAGTAATTTGCTGAAAACTGAAGACAAAGAAAAAAAATCCTTAAAGCAGCTAGAGAGAAGCAATACATTACATAGAGAGGAACAATTTGAATGACAGTGAATTTCTCATTGGAAAACATGGAGGCCAGAAAGAAGTAGTAAGATATTTTTTTAAGTGCCAAAAGAAAAGAACTGGCAACCTAGAATTCTTCATCCAGTGAAAATATAATGAGGTGAAATAAAAACATTTTCAGATGAAGGAAAACTGGAAGAATTCATTTCCAGAAGACTTGGTCTAAAAAAAGGAAATTTTTTTCAGATGGCAAGAAAGTGATGACAGAAGGAAACTTGGAATGTCAGGAATGAAGAAAATGCAAATGAAAGAGTAGATATAGAGTAATTGATTAGTCTTCTCCACTTAAATTTTAAAAAATTTTTAGTGGTAGAAAGCAAAATTTATAACATTATCTGATGTAGTTTTCAATGTATATAAAGGTAATCTTTAAGACAACTATATCTTAAAAGGGGAGAGAGTAAAGGTAGTGAAGTTTCTACATCCCACTTGAAATAATAAAATGTTGATATGAGTGGACTGATAAATTACATGTGTGTATGTATATATAGATGAATCAAAATTGAATACTGAAAGTTCAAATTATGCACAGGAAAGCAGGAACGGGTGTTGGATTTGTCAAAACTTTTGCTTTATGAATTGGTATAATCATGTAGATTTTCTTCTTTAAACTGTTAATGTGATTACATTGAATGAATTTTGAATACTTAACCAGCTTTGCATTCCTTGAATAAACCCCACTTGGTCATGATATATATATAAAATATATATTCACATATATGTATATATCATAAAATAGGTTGAAAATGATAATAAAATATATTGATAAGATGATAAAAAATGGTCAACATGATAAAAAAATGTTGACAAAATCCAACACCCATTCATGATAAACACTCAGCAAACTAAGAAAAAATGAGACATTCGTCAATCTGATAAAAAAAAAAAAAGGATTTACAAACAACCTACAGGTATCATCACACTTAATGGTGAAAGACTAACTGAAATACTTTGCCCCTAAAATTGGAAATGAAGTGGTCATATCCTCTCTCACCTATTCTCTCACTCCTATTCATAGTAATGGAAGTTCTAAGCAGTCCAGTAAGGCAAGACAAAGAAATAAATGGCATACATACTAGAAAGAAAGAAAACTGTCCCTGTTTCCAGGTGACATGATTGTCTACATAGTAAAATTGCAAGTAATCTACCAAACAATAACAATAACCACACAGCAATAAAACTCCTAGAGTAAGTGAATTTAGCAAAGTTGTGAGATATGTGATCATCACACAAAAACTAATTGTATTTCTATATCCTAGCAAGAAATAATTAGAAACCAGAATTTTAAGATATACTATCATTTACAGTTGCTCCAAAAATTGAAAATGAAATACTTAGGTAAAAAAAAATAAAATGCTGATGAAAGAAATTAAAAATCTAATGAGTAAATTAATATGTTGGAAGACTCAACATAGAAAAAATGTCAGTTCTTCCCAGACTGATCCATAAGCTTAATATAATTCCTATTAAAATCCCAGCAAGTCCTTTTTTCTTTTTGTATAAATAGACAAATTGATTCCAGAATTTATATGAAAAGGCAAAGGAACTAAAATAGCTAAAGCTAATTTTAAAAAAGAAGAATAAAGTTGGAGTAATCATACTTTACAGTTTTAAGACTTGACAACTATAGCAACGGTAATCAAAACAATGTATGGTATTGGAGGAGGGGTAGACCTATAAATCAATGAAACAGAAGAGAGTCCAAATAGACCCGTATGGGTATGCTAACTTTTCATTGAGGTGAAATTTATGAAACCATTTAAAATGGGACAGTTCAGTGCTATTTAGTGCATTTACAAGGTCATGCAACCACTACCTTTATCTAGTTGCACAGCATTTCATCAGCTTAAGAGAAAATCTCATAGCCATTAAGCAGTTGCTCTCATTCCCCCATTCCCTCTTCCCATAGCCCCTGGAAACCACCAATCTGCATTCTCTATGGATTTGCCTATTCTGAATGTTTCGTATAAATGGAATCATACAATATGTGATCTTTTCTTTCTGGCTTCTTTGACTTAGAATAATGTTTTCAAGTTTCATCCATGTTGTAGCATATATGAGCACTCCATTCCTATTTATGGCTGAATAATATTCCATTGTGTGAGTATATCAAAATGTGCTCATCCATTCATTTGTGGATGGACATTTGGATTGTTTACACCTTTTGGTATTTCCAAATAGCATTGCTGTTAACATGTCTCTACATGTATTTGAGTAACAGGTTTCAGGTCTTTTGAATATATACCTACGAATGGGCAATTGATTTTTGAGAAAGGTACAAAAGCAGTTCAGTGGAGGAAGGACATCTCACAGGGGAAAAAATGAACCTTGACCTAAACCTCACATTTTACCTACAATAACTCAAAATGGATAGTAAATCTAACAGATAAATGTAACATGTAAAACTACAAACTTTTAGAGGAATATGTTGGAATAAATCTTAAAAGTTCTTAAACACACCAAAAGAAGAGCTTATAAAAGGAAAAAAAAATCAATAAATTGAACTTTATCAAATTAAGAGCTTTTGTCCTGTGAATGACCCTGTTAAAAGGATGTAAAGACAAGCCATAGACAGGGAGAAAATCTTCACAAATCACATATCCAACAAAGGTCTTGTATCCAGAATGTATTAAGAACTCTTTAATGTCAAAAGTAAGAAATAATGCAATTGGAAAATGGATAGAAGTTTTGAGCAGACAACTTTACTAAGGAGGATATATGGATGACAAATACACACATGAAAAGATGTACAAAATCATTAATTATTAGGGAAATGTAACCTAAAAACATGATGAGATCCCACCACACACCCATCAGAATGGCTAACATAAAAAATACTAAGAATTTGGAGCCACCAGCTCTCTCACTTATTCCTTATGGAAATGTAAAATGGTATGGTCACTCTGGGAAACAGTTTGGCACTTTGATTCAGTAATTATACTCTTGTATATTTATCTTAGAGAAATAAAAATTCATGTGCACACAAAAATCTGTATATTTGCATGCATGGCAACTTATTTGTAATACCCTAAACCTGAAAACAGCCCAAATGCCCTTCAGTAGGTGAATAGGCTGTGGCACAATCCACATAACAGACTAATAAAAAGGAATGAACTGTTGATATACACAATAACTTGCATCGATCTCAAGAGCATTGTGCTAAGTGATTAAAAAAAAAGAGCCAATCTCAAAAGGCTACATACTGTCTGATTTCATTTATAACACTCTCAGAGTTACTAAATTATTGTCATGGAGAACAGATCAGTAGTTGCCAGAGATTAACATTTGGGGAAGGGTGTGACACTTAAAGGGAGTAGTGTAAGAGAATTTCTTTGTTCTGATTTAACAGTTTATTTCCTGATTGTAGTACTAGTTACATGAGTCTATACATGTTATAAAATTGGATATACCAGAGCCCCCCCCCCCCCCCCGAAAAAGAGTGCTGCGTATAAAACCTGGTGAAATCCAAAGAAGGTCTATGTATTAGTTAATTATGTTATGTAATGTCAATTTCCTGATAATGATAATGAATTGTGGTTAAGTAAGATGTTCTCATTGGGGAAAGTTCTGTGGAAAGTATGCATGGTAACTCTCTACTGTTTTTGTAATTTATTGTGGGCCTTAAATTATTTAAAAATAAATAGCAAAAAATGCAGTGTTAAAGATTTCAAAAAGTAAATAACCTGATTCGGTTAGATGATTGTTAAACTGACGCAGTGAGAAAAATGGTCTTAAGAATGTTTTATTTTTAATTAAAAGTAATAGTAATAACTGTAAATTTCAAAGAAATTTAAGCTCAGCTAACGGTGGATTCTCTGTGCATGGATAACTGCATGGAGAAATGGAACAACGCCTCTGTCCAGAGAAGAGGCAGCAGGATTTGACATCTGGTTTAGTTATTGTTGATGGTTTGATTTAAAAGCCGAGATGGTTTGATTTAAAAGCCGATGAGTAGACAGACAAGTGCTGTAAGTCCCATTGCTCCTGGGACAAAGGGCACTCTGCAGAATGGAAGAGCTGGCTAAACATTTGCAGCAGCCTTTGCACAAGAACAGAGTTTCAACTAGTGTTTCTCTTTTGTATCTGCTATCCACTCTATCTTTTTTTTTTTTTTCCTACTTCACCTTTTGATCTGGGCTAACCATTCCCAAACTTGCTTTTACTTTTCTCCTTCTTCCCCCTTCTGTCTCTTCTTCTTTCCCTGTTCCCCTCTCTTTCCAACACTTCTTCCCTTTTCCTCCTTCCCTCCCTCTTTCTTCTCTCTTCCCCCTTTCTTCCCTTTCCCTCTGTCCTTGCCCCATTCTTTTCCCTTCTTCCTCTTTTTTTTTTTTCTTTTTTAAAGAGTACCTGCCATGTCCTCTCTGAATTTCATTTTTGAGGAAAGAAAGCCTAGTGAGTTCTGTTAAGTAAAATAGTGGAGGACATTTCTGAAATTCAGCCTTAATTTTGAAACTATCTTATTTTTAAACTGAGCAGTTAGCTGGTTCTGACACTTAGAAATCAGACATAAACCTCTGGAGAAAAAATTAAAGGTGTGTGAGGTTATACATCTTCTGTACATTTGTATAGGATTGGCGGAATCTGGCTTCTTGGGTAACTTAGCTTTTCTTCTCTAACCTTATTTATGTTAGATTCTTGAATGAGAAAAGTTAGACTTGGATGCATCTCTTCTTTCTCTGCCTTTCCTTTGTGGCTTTTATAGTAGCAGAATATATTACCAAGGTTGCTCTAGTGTACTCATCTCTTGAACCTCAAGTAGAGATTTTGTAGAGATCACCTGGAATATCCAGAGATGATAGACTACTGTCTCAAAGACCCTCAGTAGAAGAAATGCCCCATGATGTTTGTTGCTTTCCACTGGATTTGTAGAATTTCCATCTTTTTAAAAAATGGCTTTAGAACATTCAATAGAGACTTTTTTGGCAAAGAGCAAAAATTTTAAAAATGCATTTAAAGTATGCCAATTGTTGCTTTACTTACCAAGATCTTTCCTCTTCTATAACTGTATAGTGACCATCTGCCTTTGCTTCAGTGTGTATGTATCTTGATATCTTTTCTCCATTAAGTTTCCATACTTAAAATTTTATAAAATACCTAAAGGGAAATTGATCAACTGCAGCATTTGGTAACCTACTTGTGCCTCAGCTATTGTGTTGTTCTTAAACTACTCGCAACAAATTGTTCTTTGCTGGAGGGTTAGAAAGGACAACTTCATACTATCTTAACTGCTATGAAAATGTTCCTGTTTAATGCATTAAAAGACAATAATTTCCAGTCCTGGCTTTTAAAAATGAGAATGCTTTTTAACTTTCTCTTTCATGGTTATTAGCTATGCCCAGAGTTTTCATTTTAATTACCACAATGCAGTATTCCAGTTCTCTTATTTGCTTCATTACCTTTTCTGTTTTGGTTCTGAGAATAATTTTAGAGAAATAAAATCAGACTGTTTCCAATACAATGAAATGCTTTCATCACACTATTAATGAATCTTTTCTTCATTAATGCCAACACAAAGCTAGATGTTGCAGATCTTTTTAAACAAACAAATTAAAAACTATTTAGTCTTGTGATTAGAGCAAAGAGTACAATAAAATTTAGCTTACCTGGCTTGTTCCTTTGGTTTTTCCGACCTCTCTTCATTGGAAATAGGAGCTATCTATGGCTTAACTCCTCCCTAGAGAAGAAATGTTGTTGGAGAGTTGCTGGAAGGATCCTCAGTGTTCTGAGTCTTAATCTTAAGTGTAAGACCTGAAACCATGAGAGTACTAGAAGAAAACTTAGAGGAAAAGCTCCTTGGACATTGTTCTTAACAATGAATTTTTGGATATGACACCAAAAGCACAGTCAACAAAAGTAAAAATCAGCAAGTGACTGTAGCAAATGAAAAGGCTTCTGCACAGCAAATGAAATGATGAACAAAATGAGAAGGCAACCTGCAGAATGGGAGAAAATATTTGCAAACCAGAGTTAACATCCAAAATGTATAGGGAATTCAACTCAATAGCAAAAAACAAATAACATAATTAAAATAGAGTCTAAGGATCTGAATTGACATTTCTCAAAAGAAGATGTATGAATGGTGACGAGATCACTAATCAGGGAAACAGTGAGATATCACCTCTTACCTGTTAGACTGGCTGTTATCATAAAGATGAAAAATAACAAGTTTTGTTAAGGATATGGAGAAAAGGGAACCTTTGCTCACCATTGGTAGGAATGTAAATTGGTATAGCCATTATGGAAAACAGTATAGAGATTCCTCAAAAAGTTAAAAATAGAACTACTATATGATACAACAATCTCACTTCTTGGTAGTATATATCTGAAGGAAATGAAACCTATCTCAAAGAGATACCATACCCCCTTCATTGCAGCATTATTCACAACAATCAAAATATGGAAACAACCTATATGTCTGCCAATGGATAAATGGATAATACACGTGTGTGTGTGTGTGTACATATATATACATATATATGTAAAATGGAATGTTATTCAGCCACAAAAATAAGAAAACCTGCTTTTGCAAGATGGATGAACCTGAAGGACATTATGCTGAGTGAATAAGACATAGACAAATATTGCATGATCTCATATGTGCAATCTAAAAATGTCAAATTCATAAAAGCAGAGAGTAGTACAGTAATAACCAGGAGCAAGGAGATGGGGGAAATGGGGAGATGTTGATCAAAGGTTCACTTATGTGGGATGAGTAATTTCTAGAGATCTAATGTACAGCATGGTGACTGTAACTAATAATACTGGCATTATATACTTGAAATTTGCTAAGAGAGTTGATCTCAAGTGTTCTCACCACCAAAAAGTAAATTGTAATAATATGAAGTGATGGATATGTTAGCTTGATTGTGGTAATCATTCTACAGTGTGTATGTGTATATATATGTATATATATCAACATGTTGTACGCTTTAACTATATAAAGTATATTGTCAAGTATGCATATGTCTATAAAGCTGGAAGAGTGACCAGATAAGTGCTCTCAGCCTGCACTTCTTGTTGAATCTTGGATTAAAGACCTCATGGGAGGATGGATAAGAGTATTGAACAATAGATTAAGAGAGCTGAAATCCAAATTCTGGCTTGTCACCAATTAATTTATTTTTGTCACTGTCCACTTGACATCACCTTTGTCTCCCTACTTGCAATTCAATTGAACTAATGGTTATTGAGCATTTACTCTTTACAAGAATTGCCTGGAGATATTATGTCCAGTTTATATTGACTAAATTTTTTGTTTGTTGTTAATTTAGCCTTTTAATGCAATGTTTTTGGTCTGTAGTAAATCTAGGCAGATCAGTGAGGGAAGTTACATGGTGGCTGGAAAATTTTCCTCTGAAGAGGCTTTTACTTGTGTATATTGGAAATCTAAATTGTTGTGGCAAAAGGTTTTATTTTTGATTTAATTTAAAAGCCATGGAATCAGTACTGTTTTATAATGTTACATCATTAATTCACAATTACTACTAATTTACTAAATGAAGGCAGTGGAAACTTCTAAATCTTAGCAGTCCCTACATAATACAAGAATAATTCTGGTTTACTAGTTAATTCAAAATTATTCTTTTTTAGCAAAGTAGAAATTAAGCTGGCTTCCTAATTTGAAATATGTTCAATAGTAACTATTTTCACATTTTAACCAAAGTGAAAAGGACTAAAGTATTTCAACGTTATGATGGTGCCTTAGTGAATTAGTAATCATTTAAGTTTAAGAGATGCTGCTTCTCTTAATGTACCATCTTAGAGGCATATTGATTTAAATATACTTCTCAGTTTTTATTTATAGGATAATGAGAACAAATAAAGCTTTTGGTTTTATTGATCTAGGGTCATTCTTGGAAACTAGCAGTGTCAGAACAAATGCCTCAGATAGTGTTTTTAAAAAATGGAAGAAAAGGAAACTGAATACAGAATAACCCTGTTTTATCTCAAGTCCTTATTTCTTGATTTATATGTACTATAGTGAGAGCTTTGCTGCAGAATTATACCTGTAAAAATGTTACATAACATTGTTAGCTTATAAAGGTCCATAATTGGGCTACCTTATAGCACTAAATGCAAAAAATATTGCATTTATCCAGTGTTCTATATTGTGATTCTTTCGATTTTTCTCCTTTCTCTCCTTTTATGACACTCTCCACTCATCACACCCTGCCCCCTCCCCACATGTGTGCGCTTGGAATACGATACACTCCCAGTAGAAGTCCTACTAGGAAGTGCTTCTCATCTGAGAGTAGAAGATGGGGAAATACAGATTGAAAATACACCCCTTCAAATCCCCTGGGAGAGGGTCTCATCTCTTTCTGCCTTGAGTATCACTCACTGACCAAATATAGGTGAACTTTTGTTCATTAAATATGTATTTATTAAGCACTTAGTATATACAGCAAAACTCAGACAATCTAATAGAATAAGAAATTATACATAAATAATAAGACAACTTAAATGTAATAAGATTGCGATAAACAAATTGTGGAATAGAAGAGGGAGAAAAATCACTTTTAGCTGGACTGGAAAGGGTTATAAATAAAATTATATTTAAGCTAAACCTTAAAAGATAAAATTTATTGTGTTTATGAAATGCTAAGTAAAAGTACTTTTTTCATTAGTAAATAGGAGTCCATATTGTAAAGAACAATAGTTAACAACAAAGTAAAATTATAAACTCTCTAAATTATACTTATAATGTGGGATTTTTATATAGAGGGTCTTCTTGAAGTCAAAGGCATTAATAGGCACATACATTCTTCTTCCTTGCAATGATGATGATGATTCAAGTTTTAGAAACAGGAGGTAATTTTGTCAAAATTACTTGAGACAACATGCTCTAGTTAAAGAACTTTGCATAGAGAGGCTTACGATATGATTTTGTTCTAATTCCGGCTCTGTTATGAATTAAATTGTATGATTTTGTTTCATTTTCTTTATTTAAAATTGTAACACAAATTACCTCCCTCCACTGCCTCTTTCTGCTTACCCATCCTTCCTTCTCAGAGATACTATGAAGCTCAATGACATGGTATATGCTCAAAGCTAATTCAAACATACTATCTCATTTATCCTCATAATCTCAAGCAATATGCCTGCATTCTTGCATAGCTGATAGAGAAATATAGAAGAAAATGCATCAGGCACACTATAGAAGCTATTGAAAAACAGGTTTTATTGTCAGAAATAGCTACCCTGTTAAAGTATTAGCATAATTAAAGCTTCTTTTAGTAATGAGGCCCTTGTATATTATATGCTTTGTTATGAATGAGACATACTGGTAAGCCTTTTGCAGACAAAGTATAAAACCAGGATCAGTGGCAATTGACAAAGGCTATTTGGTAAGAAAATTGAAGATTATGCATACGTACACACACACACACACACACACACACGTGTGTAACAAAGGCTCTGTTTTCCCTTTATAGATTCCTATAAATCTCTGTTGTTGCTAATCCGTAACAATGGTGGATAACAAAGACTTAGGTCAGGTAAAGGGTTTCCCATGAGGTTCCTTTCCATCTGAATAAATCCCTGCCCATCTCAGAATTGTTGCTTTGTTTACCTTATAAATATCTGCTTGTTTTTTCTAGATATTTATTCTGGTGAGCCTGATCTTGTGTTAGATACACACACTTTTTTTTTTTTTCTATTTCTCACTGTCTCTGCCTTTTTATGAACAAGATGTTTTGAAATTTTCAGACTTTTAAGTATTTTTGTGAAAAAATTGGGCTGTGGCTCTGAACTTCTTCAGTACTTTATTTACTGTTCTCATTCTAGTCATTCATTTTCTCTTCTCTTACTGCTAGCCTCTGCCTTGGAATCTTCCATTGGTTACCCTGTATATATGTAGACCTTTTTCATTCCAGAACCAAACATAATGGATTTTTTTCATTTCTCCATGTTACCTATGACTTAACAGAAAGATTTAAATATTCTCGATTTAGCTTGGTTTGAGGAGCACTAAAGCTCTTGAATTAAGCTTCATCTCATAAATTGTCCATTTCTTTCTCTTAGGACTCAATTCTTGTGCTCAAAGCATTGCATTCTAATTAAACGCAGGAAACACAATAGATGTGCCCGTCTTACATGCAGATGTGTCTTCTTTTCATTTAAAAAAAAAAAACAAACCTGTGGTTCCAAATGTTTAATTATTATGTTCCCTCACTCCTTTTTCCCTTAAAAAAAAAAAATGAAGATTAATGTAAGACTATGTAATAGGGGAAACTGGATGTGAGGTATATAGGATCTCTGTACTATCTTTGCAGTAATTTCTATATATCTAAAAACTTCTAAAAGAAAAAGTCTGTTGAAAAATATATAAAGAACATTTTCTTTTTCATTCATATGAATTTGAGATATTCAAGTGCTAGATTTCTTACAAATTGTGAAAAACCTGACAAATGTCAGTGTTCTTTATTTGCCATTTTGTTAAACTATTGAGTTAATAATAAAGCTTTGGATCAGTTGGAGAATGTTACTTATTCCCAGGATTCTCACATTATATTGGATAGAAGAATGATATTGGTCTTCCAGTAACACATCACATACCCTTCTGTTCCTCTCAAATCTTTTTTTTTTTTTATTTTTTTTTATTTTTTATTTTTTTTAATTTTTTTTTAAGATTTTATTTATTTATTTGAGAGAGAGAGAATGAGAGACAGAGAGCATGAGAGGGAGGAGGGTCAGAGGGAGAAGCAGACTCCCCGCTGAGCAGGGAGCCCGATGTGGGACTCGATCCTGGGACTCCAGGATCATGACCTGAGCCGAAGGCAGTCGCTTAACCAACTGAGCCACCCAGGCGCCCTCTCTCAAATCTTTTGCGGCTAAACCAACTAGAGTTCAAAGTCTCAAAATGAAAAGAATCAGCAACTCTAGTACTTGATTGGGCAAACAGTATTCACCAAATCTTGCTGAATTTTATCTGGATTCTCTCAGATTCATAAGGACTCTTAACTTTTCAGAAGGCTCTTGATAGGGGCGCCTGGGTGGCTCAGTTGTTGTGTCTGCCTTATGCTCAGGTCATGATCCCAGAGTCCTGGGATGGAGCCACCCATGCCCCCCCCCCCCCCCCCCCCCCCCCCCCCCCCCCCCCCCCCC